>NC_042972.1:14111753-14243347 GCF_901001165.1 Salmo trutta | reverse complement strand
GTACTAAAGTTTCCACAGAAACTGTCAGTGAGTTGGATGTGATAGTCTGACCTGGTGCAGCTGACAGGTGATGTCAAAGAGAGACGGGTTAGTCTCATCCATTTCCACATAGGCGTCTACCACCACCGTCTGCCCCTCGATCACCAACACACACTCGTAGTCCAGGTCTGTGTCCTGCACACACACATTGGACCAGGTTACCACAGAATCAAATGCATTGTTTTTCTTTCTAGTTCCTGAATCCTGCAGTTGTCCTCGACCACAGTGTAGACACCCAGGTGGTGTGTGACTGAGTGCATGTGTTACCTGGAACACCCAGGTGGTGTGTGACTGAGCGCATGTGTTACCTGGAACACCCAGGTGGTGTGTGACTGAGCGCATGTGTTACCTGGAACACCCAGGTGGTGTGTGACTGAGCGCATGTGTTACCTGGAACACCCAGGTGGTGTGTGTACTGAGCGCATGTGTTACCTGGAACACGTGAGCGCAGTGTACCTGGAAACCCAGGTGGTGTGTGACTGAGCGCATGTGGTTACCTGGAACACCCAGGTGGTTGTGTGCTACTGGAACAGGGTGGAGGTTTCTGGTCGAGTAGTGTGATCTTCCTCGCCACTTGGACTGGTAACAGATGAGAACTCTGGACCTTCTCCACACAGGGGCAAGCAGACGAGCCCCACCTAACATAGGAGCCCTCGTCCCCCACACACACAGCACTGTTAGATAAATACACGTACACATTCACACGACACACTCCAACCAACACAAGGTATCGCAATTTTCTGTTTCTCTCATCAACCCATAACCGATTGGCTGTTATACATATTAATGAGGTCCTAAGCTTCTAATAATACTACTGTTAAAATGGCCTATCAAATAATAAAACGGATCAAAACATAACCAAAAGACAACTGCTCCAAGCTTTTGCTCTCGCAGCTATTTTCGGATTCGATTTCCAAAGCAACGTCAACCATGTCAACAACGCCAACGAAAGCAAAACACGGTGAGGAAAAGCAATGGGATAAGGGAAGAGCTGTGATTCTGGGGGATTCTCTGGGATTCTAGAGCTGTGTCCAGTTAAGAACTGGAAGCACGGTGGCCGTGGAAGCTTCGGACGAATTTCCAACTCACCGGCAGGAAGGTGTCGGACGAGTCATACTGGTAGTCCAGCTCTGAGTCGGCGTCCAGGAGCTGGGGGTAGGCCGAGCCCGAAAGGAAGTGGTCAGCGGCCTCTCCATCCCCTGACAGCACGCTGGCAGCAGAAAACGTGGTGGATGTGTCGTTCTCTACCGCCGTGTCCTCCGCTTCCTCCTCCACTTCCTCCCTGGGCCAGAGAAGCACTTCCTGCTCGGGACCATGGCCCTCGGCGTCGGTGGGGTGGAGGTGGTCTAGCGGGAGTGGGGAGGGGGCCTCTGTCAGGTCCAGGTGGAAGGGGAGATCTGAGTCGACCGGTTCCCCCAGGGGGAAGGGGGCTGGGAGAGGGTAGCTGACGGGTGTGGGCTGGACCTCCATGGGGGGCTCCGCCAGACTCAGGGCCTTGTCCAGTTCCTGAGGGGGGGATGCAGTAACCACTTCCAATGGGGATGTCTCAGGCGGGAACGCCAGGGGGATTAGAGTGGCGAGATCATCGGATGGCTGCCCGTCTTCGGTCATAACTGTCGCCACCTCAGTTTCTGCGTCAAGCTCCACGTTGCCAGGGGTAACCACGGGGCTTCCAGTTTCACTTTCAGCCTCTGCAACAAGCTCTTCTGCAGTTGTTTGCTCCTTTTCCTCACTGGTTGTGGTCTCAGGTATGGGCGTTGTAGCTTCGGCTAACGTTGTAGGGGGAAGAATGGTGGGGGCCTTGGTCGGCATAGCAGGGTTGGGCGGTGTAGTCGGCTCCGGTGTGGTGGTTGTAGGCTCCTGGGCGGTAGCTATGGTGGTAGGGGCTTTGATTGATGTAGTCGTGGCGATAGTTGTGGTAGTTGTAGGGGGTGCTGCTGTTGTAGTTGTTGGGGTTGTTGTTGTAGTTGTCGGAGGTACGGTTGTTGGGGCCACTGTTGTGGTCGGGGAAGTCGTTGTTATAGTAACGGCTTTGGTTGTGGGAGGAGCCGGGGTGGGGAGTTTGAACTGGGTGGTGGAAGGGTGGGGGTAAATGGGGAAGACATGGGGGAGAGGGTGAGACAGAAATAAACAAACGACTAAAGAAAACTGATCAAATAAACAAACTCATAAGTTGACTGAAAAACCCAAATCAGATGTGAAACGTCTCCTATACGTTGCCAGTATTACCATCAATGATGACAACTAATGCACTTGGTTGGCGACAGGCAAAATGGAGATGATCGTTAGTTATATTGGATGTTTGTTTTGGGACATGAGGTGCAGTGAAAATAAGTGTCTGGTTATTAATGGCTCCCAACATTCTGTTTTGCCACGTTAGAGACTGTCTTTTCCTCAACCATCTACAATGGATTGGCCCCAAACAGCCTAGATTTACCATGCCATACTAGGGTGCATTAGGTGGACCAAACTCTACAGCGAACGATATAGCGAGTGTGGGCAACATTCCTCTCTTTTCTTCTGTCTTGACCTCAAGTGCAATATGCTTTCGATCTCGAGCTATCTGACCATTGTCGCAGTGTGTGTGACTTACGTGTTCGTTATAGATGATAACCCCCTCGTCACAGGTGGGCTTGTGGGTACAGGTGTGCTGGTGGACACACCAGTTGCAGCCCCAGCGACTCAACACACAACCACGGCAACTAGGAGGAGAAATAGAGGGAGGGGGGTAGAGAAAGAGAGGGGGGGATTGGGATAAGAGAGAGGGAAAGAGAGGAGGAGAGAGTAAGAGGGGGTGGAGAGAAAAAGAAAGGGAGAGGGTGTTGAAAGAAACAGAAAGGCTGTTAGAAAATACAAATGGGAGGAGGGGAGAGCAAGCTTGGCACACAGGGTAATCCAATTTCTGGCTATCTAGGACAAGTGGTAAAAAAGGGGTCATGTAATTGAATCTAGTGGCGGGTTCCTTATTGAAGTGCTCTGAACAAGGTGCCAGGAAAGGAAAGGAGAAAGGTAATTGAGTGAGTGCATGTGCAAACACCATAGAGATGTCACTGCCCATGCAATCATAGTCTTTTGTGGTCAAGTGTCCACTCTATGCATCTCTATGGCTAACACAGCCAAATTGATGCAGTTAATAAAGGTATTACAAGATATTATAGCTTGACAAGGCACTCCTATGGCCAGATATCCCACTTCTGCCTTCTGAGAATTCGTAGGTGAGTGAGTAAACCCCTTCTACCATCAGTCCTACTAGCCAACGCGCAATCATTGGATAACAAAATGGATGAGCTCCGATCAAGGATATCCTACCAACAAGACATTAAAAACTGTGATATCTTATGTTTCACCGAGTCGTGGCTGAACGACATGGATAACATACAGCTGGCGGGGTTTTCGAATCATCGGCAAGATAGAACAGCTGTCTCTGCCACAAGGGGTGGCGGTCTGTGTCTATTTGTAAAAAAACAGCTGGTGCACGAAGTCTCAAGGTTTTGCTCGCCTGAGGTAGAATATCTCATGATAAGCTGTAGACCACACTATTCACCAAGATAGTTTCCATCTATATTTTTCGTAGCGGTCTATTTACCTGCTTACAAGCAAAAACTAAAGCAGGAAGCACCAGTGACTCGCTCAATAAGGAGTCAGAGGACACAGATGCTAAGCTACAGGACTATTTTGCTAGCACAGATTGGAATATGTTCCAGAATAAATGCATAGATGAAGTCATCCCCACAGTGATCGTACGTACATACCCCATCCAGAAGCCATGGATTACAGGCAACATCCGCACTGAGCTAAAGGGTAGAGCTGCCGCTTTCAAGGAGCGGGACTCTAACCCGGACGCTTATAAGATATCTCGCTATGCCCTCCGACAAACCATCAAACAGGCAATACAGGACTAAGATTGAGTCGTACTACACCGGCTCCGACGCTCGCCAGATGTGGTAGGGCTTGCAAACTATTGTGGACTAAAGAAGGGAAGCACAGCCGCGAGCTGCCCAGTGACACAAACCTACCAGATGATCTAAATTACTTCTATGCTCGCTTCAAGGCAAGCAACACTGAAGCATGAATGAGAGCATCAGCTGTCCTGGACGACTGTGTGATCACACTCTCTGTAGCCGATGTGAGTAAGACCTTTAAACAGGTCAACATTCACAAGGCTGCAGGGCCAGACATATTACCAGAACGTGTAGTGTGAGCATGCGCTGAACAACTGGCAAGTATCTTCACTGACATTTTCAACCTCTCCCTGTCCGAGTCTGTAATACCAACATGTTTCAAGCAGACCACCATATTCCTTGTGCCCAAGAACACTATGTAACCTGCCTAAATGTCTACCGCCCCATAGCACTCACATCTGTAGCCATGAAGTGCTTTGAAAGGCCGGTCATGGCTCACATCAACACCATCCCAGAAACCCTAGACCCACTCCAATTTGCATACCGCCCCAAAAGATCCACAAATGATGCAATCTCTATTGCACTCCACACTGCCCTTTCCCACCTGGACAAAAATAATGCTATTCATTGACTACAGCTCAGAGTTCAACACCATAGTGCCCTCAAAGCTCATCACTAAACTAAGGACCCTGGGACTAAAGTGGTGATCCTAACTGACCAAAGACAGGGAATTTTTACTAGGATTAAATGCCAAGAATTGTGAAAAACTGAGTTTAAATGTATTTGGCTAAGGTGTATGTAAACTTCAACTGTACATATTACCTTGACTAACCGGTGCCCCTTCACATTGACTCTGTACCGGAACCCTCTGTATATAGCCTCGCTACTGTTATTTTATTGTTACTCCTTAATTCTAATGATTTTTTTCTTAAAACTGCATTGTTATTTAAGGGTAAGCATTTCACTGTAAGGTGTACACCTCTTGTATTCGGCACATGTGAGAAATAAAATTTGATTTGATCACCAGCTGTATCCCAGAGAGAGAGAGAGAGAGAGAGAGAGAGAGAGAGAGAGAGAGAGAGAGAGAGAGAGAGAGAGAGAGAGAGAGAGAGAGAGAGAGAGAGAGAGAGAGAGAGCAAAACAGTGCGAGCGAGCCAGAGAGAGCGAGCGAGACAGAGAGAGAGAGCGAGCGAGACACAGAGAGAGCGAGCGAGGCACAGAGAGAGAGCGAGCGAGACAGAGAGAGAGCGAGCGAGCGAGACAGAGAGAGAGAGCGAGCGAGCGAGACAGAGAGAGAGAGCGAGCGAGCGAGACACAGAGAGAGAGCGAGCGAGACACAGAGAGAGAGCGAGCGAGGCACAGAGAGAGAGCGAGCGAGGCACAGAGAGAGAGCGAGCGAGACACAGAGAGAGAGCGAGCGAGGCACAGAGAGAGAGCGAGCGAGACACAGAGAGAGAGCGAGCGAGACACAGAGAGAGAGCGAGCCAGACACAGAGAGAGAGCGAGCCAGACACAGAGAGAGAGCGAGCCAGACACAGAGAGAGAAAGAGCGAGCGAGCGAGCCAGACAGAGCGAGAGCGAGCGAGCCAGAGAGAGAGAGCGAGCGAGCGAGCCAGAGAGAGAGAGAGAGAGAGAGAGAGCGAGCGAGCGAGCCAGAGAGAGAGAGAGAGAGAGAGAGCCAGCCAGCAAGCCAGCGAGCGAGCGAGCGAGAGAGAGAGCCAGACAGACAGAGCGAGCCAGACAGACAGAGCGAGCCAGACAGACAGAGCGAGCCAGACAGACAGACAGAGCGAGCCAGACAGAGCGAGCGAGCCAGACAGACAGAGCGAGCGAGCCAGACAGACAGAGCGAGCCAGACAGAGACAGAGCGAGCGAGCGAGCCAGACAGACAGAGCGAGCCAGACAGACAGACAGAGCGAGCCAGACAGACAGAGCGAGCCAGACAGACAGAGCGAGCGAGCGAGCCAGACAGACAGAGCGAGCGAGCGAGCCAGACAGACAGAGCGAGCGAGCGAGCCAGACAGACAGAGCGAGCGAGCCAGACAGACAGACAGAGCGAGCCAGACAGACAGACAGAGCGAGCCAGACAGACAGACAGAGCGAGCCAGACAGACAGACAGACAGAGCGAGCCAGACAGACAGACAGACAGAGCGAGCCAGACAGACAGACAGAGCGAGCCAGACAGACAGCACGCCAGACAGACAGCACGCCAGACAGACAGCACGCCAGACAGACAGCACGCCAGACAGCACGCCAGACAAACAGAGCGAGACAGAGCGAGACAGACAGACAGACAGACAGCGAGCGAGCGAGCGAGACAGACAGAGAGAGCGAGCGAGACAGACAGAGAGAGCGAGCGAGCGAGCGAGACAGACAGACAGACAGAGAGAGCGAGACACAGACAGACAGACAGACAGACAGAGCGAGACACAGACAGACAGAGCGAGACAGACAGACAGACAGAGCGAGACAGACAGACAGAGAGCGAGCGAGCCAGACAGAGAGCGAGCGAGCGAGCCAGACAGACAGACAGAGCGAGCCAGACAGACAGACAGAGAGAGCGAGCGAGACAGACAGAGACAGAGAGAGCGAGCGAGCGAGCGAGACAGACAGACAGAGCGAGCGAGACAGACAGACAGAGCGAGCGAGCGAGACAGACAGACCAAGCGAGCGAGACAGACACAGACAGACAGACAGAGCGAGCGAGACAGACAGACAGACAGCCAGAGCGAGCCAGACAGAGCGAGCGAGCGAGCGAGCCAGACAGAGCGAGCGAGCCAGACAGACAGACAGAGCGAGCGAGTGAGACAGAGCGAGCCAGACAGACAGAGCGAGCGAGCCAGACAGACAGAGCGAGCGAGCCAGACAGAGCGAGCGAGCCAGACAGAGCGAGCCAGACAGACAGAGCGAGCGAGCGAGCCAGACAGAGCGAGCGAGCGAGACAGCCAGAGCGAGCGAGACAGACAGCCAGAGCGAGCGAGACAGACAGAGCGAGCGAGACAGACAGAGCGAGCGAGACAGACAGAGCGAGACAGACAGACAGACAGAGCGAGACAGACAGACAGAGCGAGCGAGCGAGCGAGACAGACAGAGCAAGCGAGCGAGCGCGAGCCAGACAGAGCGAGCCAGACAGAGCGAGCCAGACAGAGCGAGCCAGACACAGACAGACAGACAGACAGACAGACAGCCAGCCAGCCAGACAGACAGACAGACAGACAGACAGACAGAGAGCGAGACAGACAGACAGACAGACAGACAGAGAGCGAGACAGACAGAGAGAGAGCGAGACACAGACAGACAGAGAGAGAGCGAGACACAGACAGACAGACAGACAGACAGAGAGCGAGACACAGACAGACAGAGCGAGCGAGACAGACAGAGCGAGCGAGACAGACAAAGCGAGCGAGACAGACAAAGCGAGCGAGACAGACGGAGAGAGCGAGCGAGACAGACAGACGGAGAGAGCGAGCGAGCGAGACAGACGGAGAGAGCGAGCGAGCCAGACAGACGGAGAGAGCGAGCGAGCGAGACAGACGGAGAGAGCGAGCGAGCCAGACAGACGGAGAGAGCGAGCGAGACAGACAGACGGAGAGAGCGAGCGAGACAGACAGACGGAGAGAGCGAGCGAGACAGACAGACGGAGAGAGCGAGCGAGACAGACAGACGGAGAGAGCGAGCGAGACAGACGACGGAGAGAGCGAGCGAGACAGACAGACGGAGAGAGCGAGCGAGACAGACAGACGGAGAGAGCGAGCGAGACAGACAGACGGAGAGAGCGAGCGAGACAGACAGACGGAGAGAGCGAGCGAGCGAGACAGACGGAGAGAGCGAGCGAGACAGACAGACGGAGCGAGCGAGCGAGCGAGACAGACGGAGAGAGCGAGCGAGCCAGACAGACGAGAGAGAGCGAGCGAGACAGAGAGCGGAGAGAGCGAGCGAGCGAGCGAGACAGACGGAGAGAGCGAGCGAGACAGACAGACGGAGAGAGCGAGCGAGACAGACAGACGGAGAGAGCGAGCGAGACAGACAGACGGAGAGAGCGAGCGAGACAGACAGACAGACGGAGAGAGCGAGCGAGACAGACAGACGGAGAGAGCGAGCGAGACAGACAGACGGAGAGAGCGAGCGAGACAGACAGACGGAGAGAGCGAGCGAGACAGACAGACGGAGAGAGCGAGCGAGACAGACAGACGGAGAGAGCGAGCGAGACAGACAGACGGAGAGAGCGAGCGAGACAGACAGACGGAGAGAGCGAGCGAGACAGACAGACGGAGAGAGCGAGCGAGACAGACAGACGGAGAGAGCGAGCGAGACAGACAGACGGAGAGAGCGAGCGAGACAGACAGACGGAGAGAGCGAGCGAGACAGACAGACGGAGAGAGCGAGCGAGACAGACAGACAGACAGAGAGAGAGCGAGACAGACAGACAGAGAGAGCGAGACAGACAGACAGAGAGAGCGAGACAGACAGACAGAGAGAGCGAGACAGACAGACAGAGAGAGCGAGACAGACAGACAGACAGAGAGAGCGGACGACAGACAGCGAGAGCGGACAGACCGAAGAGACAGAGAGCGAGACAGACAGACAGAGAGAGCGAGACAGACAGACAGAGAGAGCGAGACAGACAGAAAGAGCGAGACAGACCGAGAGAGCGAGACAGACCTAGAGAGCGAGACAGACCGAGAGAGCGAGACAGACCTAGAGAGCGAGACAGACCGAGAGAGCGAGACAGACAGAGAGAGCGAGACAGACCGAGAGAGCGAGACAGACAGAGAGAGCGAGACAGACCGAGAGAGCGAGACAGACCGAGAGAGCGAGACAGACAGAGAGAGCGAGACAGACAGACAGACAGACAGACAGACAGACAGACAGACAGACAGACAGAGAGAGCGAGACAGACAGAGAGAGCGAGCGAGCGAGCCAGAGAGAGAGCGAGACAGACAGACAGACAGCGAGCGAGCCAGACAGACAGACAGACAGAGCGAGCCAGCCAGACAGACAGACAGAGAGAGCGAGACAGACAGACAGAGAGAGCGAGACAGACAGACAGAGAGAGCGAGACAGACAGACAGAGAGAGCGAGACAGACCGACAGAGAGAGCGAGACAGACCGACAGAGAGAGCGAGACAGACCGAGAGAGCGAGACAGACCGAGAGAGCGAGACAGACCGAGAGAGCGAGACAGACCGAGAGAGCGAGACAGACAGAGAGAGCGAGACAGACAGAGAGAGCGAGACAGACCGAGAGAGCGAGACAGACCGAGCGAGCAAGACAGACAGAGCGAGCGAGACAGACAGAGCGAGCGAGACAGACAGAGCGAGCGAGACAGACAGAGCGAGCGAGACAGACAGACAGAGCGAGCGAGACAGACAGACCGAGCGAGACAGACAGAGCGAGCGAGCGAGCGAGACAGAGCGAGCGAGCGAGACAGACAGAGCGAGCGAGCGAGACAGACAGAGCGAGCGAGCGAGACAGACAGAGCGAGCGAGCGAGACAGACAGAGCGAGCGAGCGAGACAGACAGAGCGAGCGAGCGAGACAGACAGAGCGAGCGAGCGAGACAGACAGAGCGAGCGAGACAGACAGAGCGAGCGAGCCAGACAGAGCGAGCGAGCCAGACAGAGCGAGCGAGCGAGCCAGACAGAGCGAGCGAGCGAGCCAGACTGAGCGAGCGAGCGAGCGAGCCAGACAGCCAGACAGAGCGAGCGAGCCAGACAGAGCGAGCGAGCGAGCCAGAGCGAGCGAGCGAGACAGACAGAGCGAGCGAGCGAGCCAGACAGAGCGAGAGAGCGAGCGAGCCAGACAGAGCGAGCGAGCGAGCGAGACATACAGAGCGAGCGAGCGAGCGAGACAGACAGAGCGAGCGAGCCAGACAGAGCGAGCGAGCGAGCGAGACAGACAGAGCGAGCGAGCGAGCGAGCCAGACAGAGCGAGCGAGCGAGCGAGCCAGACAGAGCGAGCGAGCGAGCGAGCGAGCCAGACAGAGCGAGCGAGCGAGCGAGCCAGACAGAGCGAGCGAGCGAGCCAGACAGAGCGAGCGAGCCAGACAGAGCGAGCGAGCGAGCCAGACAGAGCGAGCGAGCCAGACAGAGCGAGCGAGCGAGACAGACAGAGCGAGCGAGACAGACAGACAGAGCGAGCGAGACAGAGCGAGCGAGACAGAGCGAGCGAGACAGACAGAGCGAGCGAGCGAGCGAGACAGACAGAGCGAGCGAGCGAGCCAGACAGAGCGAGCGAGCGAGACAGACAGAGCGAGCGAGCGAGCGAGCGAGCGAGACAGACAGAGCGAGCGAGACAGACAGAGCGAGTGAGCGAGACAGACAGAGCGAGCGAGACAGACAGAGCGAGCGAGACAGACAGAGCGAGCGAGCGAGACAGACAGAGCGAGCGAGCGAGACAGACAGACAGAGCGAGCGAGCGAGCGAGACAGACAGAGCGAGCGAGCGAGACAGACAGAGCGAGCGAGCGAGACAGACAGAGCGAGCGAGCGAGACAGACAGAGCGAGCGAGCGAGACAGACAGAGCGAGCGAGCGAGCGAGACAGCGAGCGAGCGAGCGAGACAGAGCGAGCGAGCGAGACAGACAGAGCGAGCCAGACAGACAGAGCGAGCCAGACAGACAGACAGAGCGAGCCAGACAGACAGAGCGAGCCAGACAGACAGAGCGAGCCAGACAGACAGAGCGAGCCAGACAGACAGAGCGAGCCAGACAGACAGAGCGAGCCAGACAGACAGAGCGAGCCAGACAGAGCGAGCCAGACAGACAGAGCGAGCCAGACAGACAGACAGACCGAGCGAGCGAGCCAGACAGACAGAGCGAGCCAGACAGACAGACAGACAGAGCGAGACAGACAGACAGAGCGAGACAGACAGACAGACAGACAGACAGACAGAGCGAGCGAGCGAGCGAGCGAGCGAGCGAGCGAGCGAGACAGACAGAGCGAGCGAGCCAGACACAGACAGACAGACAGAGCGAGCGAGCGAGCGAGACAGACAGACAGACAGACAGACAGACAGAGCGAGCGAGCGAGCCAGACAGACAGACAGACAGACAGACAGAGCGAGCGAGCGAGCGAGCGAGACAGACAGACAGAGCGAGCGAGACAGACAGACAGACAGACAGACAGACAGAGCGAGCGAGCGAGCGAGCGAGACAGAGCGAGCGAGCGAGACAGACAGACAGACAGACAGACAGACAGACAGACAGACAGACAGACAGACAGACAGACAGACAGACAGAGCGAGCGAGCGAGACAGAGCGAGCGAGCGAGCGAGCCAGACAGACACAGACAGACAGACAGACAGACAGACAGACAGACAGACAGACAGACAGACAGACAGACAGAGCGAGCGAGCGAGACAGAGCGAGCGAGCGAGACAGACAGAGCGAGCGAGACAGACAGAGCGAGCGAGACAGACAGAGCGAGACAGACAGAGCGAGCGAGACAGACAGAGCGAGACAGACAGAGCGAGACAGACAGAGCGAGACAGACAGAGCGAGACAGACAGAGCGAGACAGACAGAGCGAGACAGACAGAGCGAGACAGACAGAGCGAGACAGACAGAGCGAGACAGACAGAGCGAGTGAGAAAAATTGTGAGAATGTAAAATAGGGAGAGAGAGTCCTAAAGAGAGCAGAGAGGAGAGAAAGAGATAGGGAGAGAGAGTCCTAAAGAGAGCAGAGAGGAGAGAAAGAGATAGGGAGAGAGCGAGAGTGGGTAACAGAAGGAGAGATAGGTTAACTCACGGCACGCTCCCAGACAGCTGCTTGGCAGCAGTACAGTCGTAGAAGGTGAACTCTGTCGCCGTGACGACCACATCACCGAAGCGCAGGGACAGGGTGACCGTGACAAAATCTGAGGAGAGAGAGAAACGGAGAGAATGAGAAAAGAGAAAAACAATAAATCATATGAAATGTTACGTCTTACCTCCTTAGGATCCCTACCCAACACAGTGCCAAGCCTTCTAAAAATAATATGTTGTGAAAATATTTGAGTCTTATGAAGATTTGAAAATGAGTGTGAGACTTGACCATGTCTGTATGTCTGAATAAAAGCACGGTTGTTCAGAACAGTTTGAGGAGGTCGAGAACAGGAGAGTGATGGGTTGTCCCCCAAATGACACCTTATTCCCTATGGGCCCTGGTCAACAGTAGTACACTACAGTACCTTCTGAAAGTATTCAGACCCCTTGACCCTTTCCACATTTTATTACATTACAGTAATCTACACACAATACCCCATAATGACAAAGCGAAAACAGATGTTTAAACATTTCTGCAAAAAACAAAAATACCTTATTTACATAAGTATTCAGACCCTTTACTATGAGACTTGAAATTGAGCTCAGGTGCATCCTGTTTCCATTGATCATCCTTGAGATGTTTCTACAACTTGATTGGAGTCCACCTGTGGTAAATTCAATTGATTGGACATGATTTGGAAAGACACACACCTGTCTATATAATGTTCCACAGCTGACAGTGGATGTCAGAGCAAAAACCAAGCCATGTCGAAGGAATTGTCCATAGAGCTCTGAGACAGGATTGTGTCGATGCACAGATCTGAGGAAGGGTACCAAAACATTTCAGCAGAATTGAAGGTCCCCAAGAACACAGTGGCCTCCATCATTCTTAAATGGAAGAAGTTTGGAACCACCAAGACTCTTCCTAGAGCTGGCCGCCCAGCCAAACTAAGCAATCAGGGGAAAAGGGCCTTGGTCAGGGAGGTGACCAAGAACCCGATAGTCACTCTGATAGAGCTCTAGAGTTTTTCTGTGGAGATGGGAGAACCTTCCAGAAGGACAACCATCTCTGCAGCACTCCACCAATCAGGCCTTTATGGTAGAGAGGCCAGACGGAAACCACTCCTCAGTAAAAGGCACATGACGGCCTGCTTGGAGTTTACCAAAAGGCACCTAAAGACTCTCAGACCATGAGAAACAAGATTCTCTGGTCTGATGAAACCAAGATTGAACTCTTTGGCCTGAATGCCAAGTGTCACGTCTGGAGGAAACCTGGCCCCATCCCATGGAGAAAAGTACAGAGCGATCCTTAATGAAAACCTCCAGAGCGCTCGGGACCTCAGACTGGGGTGAAGGTTCACCTTTCAGCAGGACAACAACCCTAAGCACACACCCAAGACAACGCAGTAGTGGCTTCGGGACAAGTCTCTGAATGTCCTTGAGTGGCCCAGCCAGAGCCCGGACTTGAACCCGATCGAACATCTCTGGAGAGACCTGAAAATAGCTGTGCAGCCATGCTCCCCATCCAACCTGACAGAGCTTGAGAGGATCTGCAGAGAAGAATGGGAGAAACTCGGCAAATACAGGTGTGCCAAGTTTGTAGTGTCATACCCAAGAAGACTCAAGGCTGTAATAGCTGGCAAAGGTGCTTCAACTAAGTAAAGGGTCTGAATACGTATGTAAATGTAATATATATATAAAAAACATTTTTTAACTGTTTTTGCTTCGTCATTATGGGGTATTGTTTGCAGATTGATGAGGGAAAAAAACCATTTCATTTTAGAATAAGGTTGTAACCTAACAAAATGTGGAAAAAGTTAAGGGGTCTGAAAACTTTCCAAAGGCACTGTATAGGGTGCTGTATGTAGGGAATAGGGTGCTGTATGTAGGGAATAGGGTGCTGTATGTAGGGAATAGGGTGCTGTATGTAGGGATTAGGGTGCTGTATGTAGGGATTAGGGTGCTGTATGTAGGGAATAGGGTGCTGTATGTAGGGAATAGGGTGCTGTATGTAGGGAATAGAGTGCTGTATGTAGGGAATAGGGTGCTGTATGTAGGGAATAGGGTGCTGTATGTAGGGAATAGGGTGCTGTATGTAGGGAATAGGGTGCTGTATGTAGGGAATAGAGTGCTGTATGTAGGGAATAGAGTGCTGTATGTAGGGAATAGGGTGCTGTATGTAGGGAATAGGGTGCTGTATGTAGGGAATAGAGTGCTGTATGTAGGGAATAGGGTGCTGTATGTAGGGAATAGAGTGCTGTATGTAGGGAATAGGGTGCTGTATGTAGGGAATAGGGTGCTGTAGGATAGGGTGCTGTACGTAGGGAATAGGGTGCTGTACGTAGGGAATAGGGTGCTGTACGTAGGGAATAGGGTGCTGTACGTAGGGAATAGGGTGCTGTACGTAGGGAATAGAGTGCTGTACGTAGGGAATAGGGTGCTGTATGTAGGGAATAGGGTGCTGTATGTAGGGAATAGAGTGCTGTATGTAGGGAATAGGGTGCTGTATGTAGGGAATAGGGTGCTGTATGTAGGGAATAGGGTGCTGTATTTAGGAAATAGAGTGCTGTATGTAGGGAATAGAGTGCTGTATGTAGGGAATAGAGTGCTGTATGTAGGGAATAGGGTGCTGTATGTAGGGAATAGGGTGCTGTATGTAGGGAATAGGGTGCTGTATGTAGGGAATAGGGTGCTGTATGTAGGGAATAGGGTGCTGTATGTAGGGAATAGAGTGCTGTATGTAGGGAATAGGGTGCTGTATGTAGGGAATAGGGTGCTGTATGTAGGGAATAGGGTGCTGTATGTAGGGAATAGGGTGCTGTATGTAGGGAATAGAGTGCTGTATGTAGGGAATAGGGTGCTGCATGTAGGGAATAGGGTGCTGTATGTAGGGAATAGGGTGCTGTATGTAGGGAATAGGGTGCTGTATGTAGGGAATAGGGTGCTGTATGTAGGGAATAGGGTGCTGTATGTAGGGAATAGGGTGCTGTATATAGGAAATAGAGTGCTGTATGTAGGGAATAGAGTGCTGTATGTAGGGAATAGAGTGCTGTATGTAGGGAATAGGGTGCTGTATGTAGGGAATAGGGTGCTGTATGTAGGGAATAGGGTGCTGTATGTAGGGAATAGGGTGCTGTATGTAGGGAATAGGGTGCTGTATGTAGGGAATAGGGTGCTGTATGTAGGGAATAGAGTGCTGTATGTAGGGAATAGGGTGCTGTATGTAGGGAATAGGGTGCTGTATGTAGGGAATAGGGTGCTGTATGTAGGGAATAGGGTGCTGTATGTAGGGAATAGGGTGCTGTATGTCGGAATAGAGTGCTGTATGTAGGGAATAGGGTGCTGCATGTAGGGAATAGGGTGCTGTATGTAGGGAATAGGGTGCTGTATGTAGGGAATAGGGTGCTATATGTAGGGAATATAGTGCTGTATGTAGGGAATATAGCGCTGTATGTAGGGAATAGGGTGCTGTATGTAGGGAATAGGGTGCTGTATGTAGGGAATAGGGTGCTGTATGTAGGGAATAGGGTGCTGTATGTAGGGAATAGGGTGCTGTATGTAGGGAATAGGGTGCTGTATGTAGGGAATAGAGTGCTGTATGTAGGGAATAGGGTGCTGTACGTAGGGAATAGAGTGTTCTTTGCCGAGTTGAGAGACATAACAGAGTTGTAATGAAATCCATCTGCAGCTACAAAGCCTAAACAGCCCAAAGTGAAGAATTCAGGTCTGTTGAACTCACTGTGTCAGCAACACTGACAGAGACACACATGTACCTTGGCATAGATGCTACAAGTGTCTGGAACTCTAGGTGAGGGATGCAACACCATTCTTCTAGGGGAAATTCTTATTCTTGGGTTGAGATCTGGTGACTGAGACAGCCATGGCATATGGTTTACATCATTTTCATGCTCATCAAAGCATTCAGTGATCACTTGTACCCTTTGGAAGGGGGAGTTGTCATCCTATGGGGGCATAGCCATTGTAGCCAAAATATAATGGCAAAATAATGGGCTGCCCGGCATTTTTATACATGACCCAAAGTATGATGGGATGATAATTGCTTAATTAACTCAGGAACCACACCTGTGTGGAAGCATCTGCTTTCAATATACTTTGTCTCCCTCATTTAGTCAAGTGTTTCCTTTATTCTGGCAGTTACCTGTACCCTCACTTGCCAAGTACACACACTTAACACTCATTTGTACACATAAAAAGTATTTTTCCTTGGAGCTGGGTTACTGTATGCAATTAGATTTTATCAATTCACAATCTTGACGTTTTAAGGTGATCTTCCTTGTTTTAATCACCCTAATTGTAAGTCTCTCTAGATAAGAGAATCTTCACTAGACTTAAACCGACTTAACGTCTTGACTTAATTGTTGAGACCATGAACTAAAGCATGATAACATCCCGTGACTGGACTCGTTACTCCTGAGACTCTATCCGAACCATCTGCAGATCATACAAACGCCCACACGCTCGCACAAACACACAGATCTCCCTGTAATACAGTCTTTCTCTATTCACTAATAACCCCAGGCAGATGGGCCTAACTACCTAACCCTCACGTTAACTACCTAACCCTCACGTTAACAACCTAGCCCTCACGTTAACAACCTAGCCCTCACGTTAACAACCTAGCCCTCACGTTAACAACCTAGCCCTCCCGTTAACTACCTAACCCTCCCGTTAACTACCTAACCCTCCCGTTAACTACCTAACCCTCCCGTTAACTACCTAACCCTCCCGTTAACTACCTAACCCTCCCGTTAACTACCTAACCCTCCCGTTAACTACCTAACCCTCCCGTTAACTACCTAACCCTCCCGTTAACAATCTAACCCTCACGTTAACAACCTAACCCTCACGTTAACAACCTAACCCTCACGTTAACAACCTAACCCTCACGTTAACTACCTAACCCTCACGTTAACTACCTAACCCTCACGTTAACTACCTAACCCTCACGTTAACTACCTAACCCTCACGTTAACTACCTAACCCTCACGTTAACTACCTAACCCTCACGTTAACAACCTAACCCTCACGTTAACAACCTAACCCTCACGTTAACTACCTAACCCTCACGTTAACAACCTAACCCTCACGTTAACAACCTAACCCTCACGTTAACAACCTAACCCTCACGTTAACAACCTAACCCTCACGGCCTGAGAACCACAACAAACCTCCTCTCTTCAGGAATCCTTTTCATGGGAACCAGGGAGACAGATGGGGGGGTGAGAGATGGGGGGTGCGAGAAAAAAGTGGATGGAGGGAGGGAAGAAAGGGGGACAAGATAGGAGTTCACTAGTGCGTGTGCATGAACAGTTAATGCCCATAATGCATCAGAAATGACTAACCAAAAATCAAATCGATGGCTCCAAGCATGCAACAAAACCAAACCGCACTAACCCAGGCCAAACCATACTGCACTATCCCAGGCCAAACCATACCGCACTATCCCAGGTCAAACCATACTGCACTATCCCAGGCCAAACCATACCGCACTATCCCAGGTCAAACCATGCCGCACTATCCCAGGCCAAACCAAACCGCACTATCCCAGGCCAAACCAAACCGCACTATCCCAGGCCAAACCATACCGCACTATCCCAGGCCAAACCATACCGCACTATCCCAGGCCAAACCATACCGCACTATCCCAGGCCAAACCATACCGCACTATCCCAGGCCAAACCATACCGCACTATCCCAGGCCAAACCATACCGCACTATCCCAGGCCAAACCATACCGCACTATCCCAGGCCAAACCATACCATGCTTTCCCAGGCCCAAAAATAGAAGCCTGCATGAAACACACGTGATGAATGAGTTGAATGATGAGCTCGCCAGGCTGGCGGACATGGAGATTGTCTCCCAGTTTACACAGCAGGGAGTAAAGAGGATTGGGATCCAACATACGTCTGCTCTGTAAGGACACTGTACCTACTGCTGCCTGTATAACACACCACACACACTTTAACGAACTACTGAGAGACAGGTCCTTACGTTTAACACTTCATTAAAATGATGACGTGTGCCCTTGTGCGTGCGTGTGTATAAACAGTATAGAGAAGCAAGTTCCATGCCTAGTACCCATCTGGCCCCCTTGGAACTCACCTTGTCCAGGGGGCCCAGTCAGCACCCTGTGGGGGTCAGGGGAGAGGCAGGTGACCCCCATGTCTGTGACTGTGGCAGGACTCTCAGAGTTGTGAAAGAAACAGGAGTACGACTTGTCCTCTTCTAGGACGGCCAGGCCCAGGACTGATAGAGAGATCTGAGGGAGGTAGGGAGAAGATGTAAGAGAGAGAGAGAGCGAGAACGAGCTGGCTCAGATCTGCAAGGAGAATGTATATGATAACCATCTCTGATCTCTGCTGTGACACTGGACGTAAAACAAGCAAACACTGCCAGCCAGAATCCAGCCAGGATCCAGCCAGGCTAAAACTAACCCTCACACAGTGTGAACATGAAGGAACAACCCTGTATAAAAGCATGTGCTCACATACCCATGTACTCTAACACACACGCACGCACGCACACACACATACGCACAGACACACGAACACACAGACATACACTTCTCTTCTCCTGCCGGCTGATGTTGGAGGGGCTGAGGGACTGGATGGTGAGGCACTGCTGCTCCATGTCGAAGCTCCACAGCCACTGGCCTGCCTGGGACCCGCGTGAACACTGAGCCTGCTGGCCACACCTACATACCAACATGTTAATATCATCTCACATACTGAAACATACATTACCATCGCCCAGACTACATCTACACAATACATGATCATACTATACTTTATTGATACTAACATATGATTATACACTCAGTGGCCAGTTTATTAGGTACGCCACCACGTTCACAGAAATCATTACGTGGCCATGGCTTGCTTTATAAAGCTTTGAGCATGGTATGATCGTTGGTGCCAGGCACGCCAGACCCAGTATCTCAGAAACGGCTGCCCTCCTGGGCTTTTCACACACAACAGTGTCTAGAGTTTACAGAGAAAGGTGCAACAAACAAAAAACATCCAGTCAGTGGCAGTCCTGTGGGAGAAAACAGCTGGTTGATCAAAGAGATCGAAGGAGAATGGCAAGAATCGTGCAAGCTAACAGGTGGGCCACAAACAGGCAAATTATGGCACAGAGCGACACCTCAGAACGCACAACTAGTCAGTCTTTGTCAGGGATGGGCTATTGCAGCAGACGACCACATCAGGTTCCACTCCTATCAGCTGAAAACAAGAAGAAGTGGCTCCAATGGGCACATGATCCCCAACACTGGACAACTGAGGAGTGGAAACACATTGCCTGGTCCAACGAATCCAGGTTTCTGTGGCTTCAAGCTGAAGGCAGAATCAGAACTTGGCGTAAGCAGCATGAGTCCATGACCCCATCCTGCTTGTCAACGGTACAGGCTGGTGGCGGTGGTGTAATGGTGTGGGGAATGCTTTCCTGGCTCATGTTAGGTCCCTTGATACCAACTGAGCAATGTTGCAATTCCCAAAGAATTCAGGCTGTTCTGGAGGCAAAGGTGGGTCCGACCCGGTACTTGATAGATGCCTAATAAACTGGTCACTGAGTGTAAATCATAATGTATATATACACATTATATTATCATACCATAATAGATGCATCATTACATTCACTATAGATACAAAAGTTGCTGACAGGTGTATAAAATCGAGCACACAGCCATGAAATCTCCATAGGAAAACATTGGCAGTAGAATGGCCTTACTGAAGAGCTCCGTGACTTTCAACAAGTCAGTTGGTCACATTTCTGCCCTGCTAGAGCTGCCCCGGTCAACTGTAAGTGCTGATTTGAGAAGTGGAAACATCAAGGAGCAACAACAGCTCAGCCGCAAAGTGGTAGGCCACACAAGTTCACAGAATGGGACTGCCGAGTTCCAAACTGCCTCTGGAAGCAACGTCAGCACAATAACTGTTCGTCGGGAGCTTCATGAAATGGGTTTCCGTGACTGAGCAGCCACACACAAGCCACAAGCACCATGTACAATGCCAAGCGTCGGCTGGAGTGGTGTAAAGCTCGCCGCCGTTCAACTCTGGAGCAGTGGAAACGTGTTCTCTGGAGTGATGAATCACGCTTCACCATCTGGCAGTCCGACGGACAAATCTGGGCTTGGCGGATGGTAGGAGAACGCTACCTGCCCCGATGCATAGTGCCAACTGTAAAGTTTGGTGGAGGAGGAATAAATGGTCTGTGGCTGGTTTTCATGTTTTCTGGCTAGGCCCCTTAGTTCCAGTGAAGGGAAATCTTAACGATATAGCATTCAATGACATTCTCAACGATTCTGTGTTTCCAACTTTGTGGAAACAGTTTGGAGAAAGCCCTTTCCTGTTTCAGCGCATAAAGCAAGGTCCATACAGAAATTGTTTGTCAAGGTTCGTGTGGAAGAACTTGACTGGCCTGCACAGAGCCCTGACCTCAACGAATACCTTTGAGATGAATTGCAACGCTGACTGCGAGCCTGGCCTAATCACCCAACATCAGTGCCCAACCTCACTAATGCTCTTGTGGCTGAATGGAAGCCCCAGCAGCAATGTTCCAACATCTAGTGGAAAGCCTTCCCAGAAGAGAGGAGGCTGGTATACCAACTCCATATTAATGACCATGATTTTGGAACAAGATGTTTGACAAGCAGGTGTCCACATACTTTTGGTAATGTAGTGTACATACAATGTACTATCAGCATAGCATACTGTTACAGATATAGTACATACTTAGAATACACTGAGTGTACAAAACATTAGGAACACCTTCCTAATATTTAGTAGCATCCCCTTTAGCCCTCAGAACAGCCTCAATTGATTGAGGCATGGACTCTACAAGGTGTCGAAAGCGTTCCACAGGGATGCTGGCCTGTGTTAACTGCAATGCTTCCCACAGTTGGCTGGATGTCCTTTGGATGGTAGACCATTCTTAATACACACGGGAAACTGTTGAGTGTGAAAAACCCAGCAGCATTGCAGTTCTTGACACAAACAGGTGTACCTGGCACCAACTACCATACCACCTTCAAAGGCACAATATTTGGCCTTGCCCATTCACCCTCTGAATGGCACACATACACAATCCATGTCTCAATTGTCTCCTCCCCTTCATCAACACTGATTTGAAGTGGATTTAACAAGTGACATCAATAAGGGATCATAGCTTTCACCTGGATTCACCTGGTCAGCCTATGTCATGGTATGAGCAGGTGTTCTTAATATTTTGTACACTCAGTGTATATTATTATTATTATGTCATAATGTAATGGATACATAATTGTCTTTACATCATACCACTATAGCACAGGAGGGGGAGAGAGGGGGGAACAGAGGGAGGGGACATGGAGAGTCCGAGGGAGGTAGAATGGGAGGAGTAGAAGGGGCAGAAGGAAGTACGAGAAAGGAGGAAGAATGGGAGGAGGAGGAAGAGGATGAAGAGAAGAGCAACAGGGGAATCAGGGCCAAAGGGGTGATGGGAGAAATATACATTGACTGACTTTTCTTGTTTTTTTAATGAGACATCCTGATTGGTTTGAAATGGAGAAGAAAATAGGAAAATGTGAAAGGAAGACAGAAATAACAGAAAGAGGGGAGGGCGAGACCGGTGGTCAAGGTGCAGGACAAGAAGGGAGAGGGGGATACGAGGGGGATGAGGGAGAGAGGAACAGATGGTAGTAATCCTGCTGAGTAAACAACTAACTGAAGCTTTTAAGATGACTTGGCAAAGATTCTGGTCAGAACAAGGAGCTGTGCCAGCATTCTGTTGTTGTTGCTGGGCCAATGACTTCCTAGTATGTTGTTGCTGGGCCAATGACTTCCTAGTATGTTGTTTATGTGCTTAGTTGTGAGTGGATGGAGAAAAGCTTGGGTTTGGCTACTGTAGCTACTACTCAAACGATTGCCCACTTAAATAAAGGTTCAATAAAATTAAAAGATGCACTTTGCAGAAATCGCTCTGCCATATCCTGGTTGTTAAAATTCTAATAGTTTGCCTAATTTCAGTTTATGTGACAAAACATGCAAGTATAATGTAGAGAATCATTCTACCATCTAAACCGCTGTGAAATATATTTTCCATAACCAAAAATATTGTATTTTCAGCTGTTTGAAGCTGGTGTACAAAACCGAAAGTTAAAGACGCAAAAACTAAACTTAAAAAACGGAAAGCATTGAAATAGCGCACATAGAACAGACCTACTGCTTCTTATATGTGCTTTTAATGAGAATAAACAATCGATAACTCACTTTTCTATGTGAATTTTGTCAGGTCGCCCAAAAAGTTACATTTACATTTAAGTCATTTAGCAGACGCTCTTATCCAGAGCGACTTACAAATTGACATATCGTACATTAGCCTTAAAACATGAATACCTACGACTATCTACTGTATTTGACATAATTTCTCACATACGCCAACATGAGAGGTACCACAAACACCTTCTCTGACTGCGTTGTGCCCAGGCGTAATATCTAGGGCCCTGAGTTTTCCTAGGCCACTTGACCTGACCAGGGAAACCTCTGGCTCTAGTTTGATATGTTGACCCTTTAACCAGGGCCAGGGTTGGGAGGATTACTTAAATGTAATTGGTTACTGATTCCATATGACTTGACAATAAAAGTAATTAGTTAGCTAATCCATTGGATTACTCAGAGTGAGTGGCTTACCTCCCCTCCAGGACACACCATCCACAGTAGGGGTCATGGGCAGACAGACAGGCTTGGCAGTCCAGGTGTTCATGGCACTCAGCCACTGGCCTCTTCTGGAGCTATGGCCACAACAAAACAACAACAGGCAATATTCAGTCATTATGTGCAACGCATGGTAAACAATGAGACCCATTTCGGACACAGAACTATTGCCCAAAACTGTTGCCACTCACCTGATAGATAAAAGGATCGGATAGGAATAAAGCAATGTGGTGAAAATGTTGCAGAGTCTATGAGGACTTTGCATGGAGCCATTACTATAAACTGAACCTCGTCTCAATAGAGCCGTGGACGACTTGACCACTGTGCCGGTGTGAAGGGAAGAAATTAAAGTTGTTGTGTTGGTAGTGTACTGTTGGTGTCAGAAGTGGGATTCATGTGTGACAAACTGCCAATGAGCAGAGCAGTTGGCAGGACAGCACCAACAAATAGATCTAGGACCAGGCTAGTGTACTGTACCATGGTGGACGTCATGATGAAAAGGTGCTCCTCAGACTGATCCAGGAGCAGGTCAGAGCTGATGGCCGCGTTGGCCTGGATGGAGATGACGGCGTACTCCTCCACCTCACCGTTAGGGCCCAGAAACACCTGGAAAACAAACATTCAAATAGTTAAGAAACCTATTAGGTACATTTCATTGAAGCAAACAGATAAAGGAGTACAGAACTAGGGTCACTCGTATGAAAAGAAAACATGCACACATTGCTCCAATAGGGTTAGCCAACTTTAGGGAATTGTAAAGTGGGATCATTATTTTAATTTTATTTAACCTTTATTTAACTAGGCAAGTCAGTTAAAAACAAATTCTTATTTACAATGACGGCCTACACTGGCCAAACCCAGACCACACTGGGCCAAATTGTGCACCACCCTATGGGACTCCCACTCACGGCCGGTTGTGATACAGCCTGGATTCGAACCAGGGTGTCTGTAGTGCTGCCTCTAGCACTGAGACGCAGTGCCTTAGACCGCTGTGCCACTTGGGAGCCCAATCATTAGCGAGGATCGCTACAATATTATAGAATCTATAGATTATATTTGTAAAAATCTATCAGAAACTCTATTTGAGTGTGTTATATAAAATGTTTCAATTGCAACACCTACAAATGATCCCTTATCAGAAACATCTGTTTAATTTGTTTTCCCAAATACCCACTCAACATACTCCTAGTTCTAGAATTCACCAGCCAGGGAGACAAATAGCATGGTCAGTTCAATTTAGCCACTAGGAAAAACAATCATGCTAAATAGAATTACGTTGGTGTTTGAGTTTAAATGGTAAAACATCATCAGTCTTCTGAAAGCATAGAAAGATGGACGGTTCTGTTTGGATGATTTGGGATGCCAATCTAAATGTTTGTCTTGAGAAGGTCAACTGGCTACACAGTTTAGTTTGTGGCAATTAGATGTTGTTCACTCAGTCATCTCCCTCACTCTCTCTTTCCAATATGTGTTTATTTTTTATTTTCATTTGACCTTTATTTAACTAGGCAAGACAGTTAAGAACAAATTCTTATTGTCAATGATGGCCTAGGAACAGTGGGTTAACTGCCTTGTTCAGGGGGAGAACGAAAGATTTTTACCTTGTCAGCTCGGGGATTCAATCTTGCAACCTTTCGGTTACTAATCCAACGCTCTAACCACTAGGCTACCTGCCGCCCGTGTGTGTGTGTGTGTGTGTGTGTGTGTGTGTGTGTGTGTGTGTGTGTGTGTGTGTGTGTGTGTGTGTGTGAGCCTACACGTGTGCGCGCATGCAACTGTTGCAATATTATTTCAATCCGTATGTATATTTCTTCAAAATACGCAGAGATTTGCCTTGGCATTCCATGAAAAGAAAGTCCAATACAATGTGTCGAAGCCCAACGCTTTCTCCCCTTTGAAGAGGGAGAATCTAATTTAAAATAGCTTGTTTCATGTCTGGCAACCCGTCTGGCCTGTCTGTTCTGTGGAGTTACCATGTTAGGGGACTAATAGTTCTTTAGTGTGGGCTAAATGGCTGTTATAAAGAGCCTGGACAGTCTAAGACTGATGAACGATGGAATAAAAATACAGCTGGGTGATTCTCACGAAAACAGTTTTAAAAGGTCTGCAGCAAATTCAGTTACAAAACCATGATGCATCTGCAAAAATCAACTATCATTCTTAAGACTAAAATGTCTAGTTTTTGAGAAAGTATCTTATTTTACCCAGAATTGTGTACATTTTCACCCAAAATTCTCATTACCGAAATGCCTTCGGATTAAATTCTCGGGTTACGTTTTACAAATTTACGTTAGAAAAACCTAACTAATTTCAATAAAACTGTAACGCCCTGGCCATAGAGAGGGGTTTTTGTTCTTTATTTTGGTTAGGCCAGGGTGTTACATTGGGTGGGCGTTCTATGTTCCTTTTTCTATGTTTTTGTATTTCTTTGTTTTGGGCCGTGTGTGTGGCTCCCAATCAGGCACAGCTGAAGCTCGTTGTTGCTGATTGGGAGTCACACATAAGGAGCATGTTTTTCCTTTGGGTTTTGTGGGTAATTGTTTCTGTTCAGTGTGTTTCCTGTCAGTACTGGTCGGCTGTCGGTTTTCCTGTTTTCCTGTTTTTTTGTATAGTGTTCTCTTTGTTTGAATTAAATGTCAAGATGAACACTAACTCCGCTGCACCTTGGTCTTCTTCCGACGACAGCCCTTACAAAATATTTTGGTGTAGTTTCATGTTCCTGTAAAATAAAAAATGTATTTACCCATGATGCATTCAAATAATCAAAGCTTGATGAGTTGGTTATTTGAATAAGCGGTGTAGTGCAAGATCAAAAACCAAAATGTGCACCCAGGGGGTGCACTAAATACCTCTTTCACTGCTAATTCACCTAGCAGGTGTCAGTCATGTGCAGACCTTGGTTCAAATACATGGGTATTTAGGTATTTGTTATTTAAAATAATGTGGTGCCGAATAAACTACTTCATTTAAAAGTATTAGAAAATATTTAATTAATTTCCTATTAATAGCTTACTATTTGAAACTATTTTCAAATACATTATTTCAAATACCCCTAGGACCAAACAGACCAGGGTTAAAATGCATGGGAGTATTTCATATTTTTTTAATGAAAAATACACTTGTCGATGTATTTGAGTATTTTTAAATACATGCCAATACTTTGTAAGTGTATTCCCAAATACATCCCAATACATATATTTTTTGAAACTACGTAACAATACTTAGTAATTGAAATAGTATTTGAACCAGCTCTGATCATGTGCTGTAATATGCTACGTCTCAGAGGCATACTGTATATAGTCTGGGACTACAGGAAGGACAGTAGCAACAATGAGTGACAGAGTCCTCATACACGCATCTGGTGACCGTGACATTCACACAATTTGGTAGTGTGTATGCATGTGTGTATGTGTGTATGCGTGCGTGTATGTGTGTATGCGTATGTGTGTATGCGTGCATACGTATGTGTGTGTATGCATATGTATGTATGCATGCATGATAGTCTATGGAAAGAGAATAGGGCATTCTATTTAGAACTCTGCTGTCTTTGCCATCTATTTGCCAGTCAGTGACGACTGTGCCCTGAACACACACACTGTGTGAGACTCAAACACAAAACCCTGAGTCATGGAGTCCTAGTTAGCCAGACATCATGAAGAATGGCCACATTGGCCAGTGGTGTTGTTATGTGGTCAGTGTGTAAAAATATTGTTAAAGGGTGTCATTGTGCTCCCCTCCCTGCTCTGCTCCACCCCAGTCACAACCGCAATGCAGCCATTGACAAAAATGAAACAAAGTGCAAATTGTTAGCGCTAGTCACTACTCCCAGTGAGAGTCTGGGAGTGAGAGAACTCGCTGTTACTAAGAACTCGCTATGCCTAAATACTCTGATGCGGCGTCCTTGTCATCGCTGACAGGTGAACGGACTGGATGGAGTTAAACTACTGAGATGTCCCCTATGAGCCCCCGCCACATCACCCACTCAAACTCCCATGTCTGGGTGATATAAACTCAACCCTTGGCACTAATGCATTTCAAGGCCATATTTGAAGTGGGTTGTTTTTGTATTTTCCCAAGCCCTCTATGTGTAGCACTACCATGTTATGTTAACCCAAGCCCTCTATGTGTAGCACTACCATGTTATGTTAACCCAAGCCCTCTATGTGTAGCACTACCATGTTATGTTAACCCAAGCCCTCTATGTGTAGCACTACCATGTTATGTTAACCCAAGCCCTCTATGTGTAGCACTACCATGTTATGTTAACCCAAGCCCTCTATGTGTAGCACTACCATGTTATGTTAACCCAAGCCCTCTATGTGTAGCACTACCATGTTATGTTAACCCAAGCCCTCTATGTTTAGCACTACCATGTTATGTTAACCCAAGCCCTCTATGTTTAGCACTACCATGTTATGTTAACCCAAGCCCTCTATGTGTAGCACTACCATGTTATGTTAACCCAAGCCCTCTATGTTTAGCACTACCATGTTATGTTAACCCAAGCCCTCTATGTGTAGCACTACCATGTTATGTTAACCCAAGCCCTCTATGTTTAGCACTACCATGTTATGTTAACCCAAGCCCTCTATGTTTAGCACTACCATGTTATGTTAACCCAAGCCCTCTATGTGTAGCACTACCATGTTATGTTAACCCAAGCCCTTTATGTTTAGCACTACCATGTTATGTTAACCCAAGCCCTCTATGTGTAGCACTACCATGTTATGTTAACCCAAGCCCTTTATGTTTAGCACTACCATGTTATGTTAACCCAAGCCCTCTATGTGTAGCACTACCATGTTATGTTAACCCAAGCCCTCTATGTGTAGCACTACCATGTTATGTTAACCCAAGCCCTTTATGTTTAGCACTACCATGTTATGTTAACCCAAGCCCTCTATGTGTAGCACTACCATGTTATGTTAACCCAAGCCCTTTATGTTTAGCACTACCATGTTATGTTAACCCAAGCCCTCTATGTGTAGCACTACCATGTTATGTTAACCCAAGCCCTTTATGTTTAGCACTACCATGTTATGTTAACCCAAGCCCTCTATGTGTAGCACTACCATGTTATGTTAACCCAAGCCCTCTATGTGTAGCACTACCATGTTATGTTAACCCAAGCCCTTTATGTTTAGCACTACCATGTTATGTTAACCCAAGCCCTCTATGTGTAGCACTACCATGTTATGTTAACCCAAGCCCTTTATGTTTAGCACTACCATGTTATGTTAACCCAAGCCCTCTATGTGTAGCACTACCATGTTATGTTAACCCAAGCCCTTTATGTTTAGCACTACCATGTTATGTTAACCCAAGCCCTCTATGTGTAGCACTACCATGTTATGTTAACCCAAGCCCTCTATGTGTAGCACTACCATGTTATGTTAACCCAAGCCCTCTATGTGTAGCACTACCATGTTATGTTAACCCAAGCCCTTTATGTTTAGCACTACCATGTTATGTTAACCCAAGCCCTCTATGTGTAGCACTACCATGTTATGTTAACCCAAGCCCTTTATGTTTAGCACTACCATGTTATGTTAACCCAAGCCCTCTATGTGTAGCACTACCATGTTATGTTAACCCAAGCCCTTTATGTTTAGCACTACCATGTTATGTTAACCCAAGCCCTCTATGTGTAGCACTACCATGTTATGTTAACCCAAGCCCTCTATGTTTAGCACTACCATGTTATGTTAACCCAAGCCCTCTATGTTTAGCACTACCATGTTATGTTAACCCAAGCCCTTTATGTTTAGCACTACCATGTTATGTTAACCCAAGCCCTCTATGTGTAGCACTACCATGTTATGTTAACCCAAGCCCTCTATGTGTAGCACTACCATGTTATGTTAACCCAAGCCCTTTATGTGTAGCACTACCATGTTATGTTAACCCAAGCCCTCTATGTGTAGCACTACCATGTTATGTTAACCCAAGCCCTCTATGTTTAGCACTACCATGTTATGTTAACCCAAGCCCTCTATGTGTAGCACTACCATGTTATGTTAACCCAAGCCCTCTATGTGTAGCACTACCATGTTATGTTAACCCAAGCCCTCTATGTGTAGCACTACCATGTTATGTTAACCCAAGCCCTCTATGTGTAGCACTACCATGTTATGTTAACCCAAGCCCTCTATGTTTAGCACTACCATGTTATGTTAACCCAAGCCCTCTATGTGTAGCACTACCATGTTATGTTAACCCAAAGGTGTGTTATCCCCTTTGGGTTTTCCACCTCTCTTATTTGCACAGGGTGTCGTCTACATCGGAGGCCGGTACAGGGTGTCGTCTACATCGGAGGCCGGTACAGGGTGTCGTTTATATCAGAGGCCGGTACAGGGTGTCGTCTACATCGGAGGCCGGTACAGGGTGTCGTCTACATCGGAGGCCGGTACAGGGTGTCGTCTACATCGGAGGCCGGTACAGGGTGTCGTCTACATCGGAGGCCGGTACAGGGTGTCGTCTACATCGGAGGCCGGTACAGGGTGTCGTCCACATCGGAGGCCGGTACAGGGTGTCGTCTACATCGGAGGCCGGTACAGGGTGTCGTCTACATCGGAGGCCGGTACAGGGTGTCGTCTACATCGGAGGCCGGTACAGGGTGTCGTCTACATCTGAGACCGGTACAGGGTGTCGTCTACATCGGAGGACGGTACAGGGTGTCGTCTACATCGGAGTCCGGTACAGGGTGTCGTCTACATCGGAGGCCGGTACAGGGTGTCGTCTACATCGGAGGCCGGTACAGGGTGTCGTCTACATCGGAGGCCGGTACAGGGTGTCGTCTACATCGGAGGACGGTACAGTGGATGTAGGAATATCCCTTCTCGTGTGTATGATTAATAGTGTCAGTCTACGCTGCCCTTCTTCTATCAGTGCACTGGTTCATGTTGGACCAACGCTGCCTTTCTCTGTTGTGGTTTACAAACAATACAGGAATACGTCTTACGAAACAGGACAAAAAAATAAATCAAGATGGGAAAGAAAGCAAGCGGTGAAAAAAATATATAAGAACAGCCAAAGAAAAGAGAGAAAGAGCAGAATTCTCATTGTCGTTAACAGTACATGTGTTATCTGGCACGTCCAGGGAAAAGCAAACACACCCAGAGCCACTTAAGGACAGATGCATTAGTTAGTTACCTGGTCCGGTTGGTCCGGTTTGCTCTAGCTATTATTTCTGGAATGTTGACTTCGGTCTGCGCTACTATGGAAGGGTAAAATGTCTGATCTCTTGCATATGTACTTGTTTGTCTGTCTGGCTAGTTTTCTGTGAATATCTGTCTAGGTCTACGTAGAGGCTGAGCTGAGGTTATTCAGGGATGATCAAAGGCTCACTTAATGCAATGGAATGTACTGAAATGGGCCGTATACAAAATGTACTGTATAACATACAAGACACAGAAACAACCAGCAGAGAACAAGTCCAGCCAGGTCCTGTTTTGAAGGTGTACAACATATTGAGGACACCTTCCTAATATTGAGTTGCTCCCCCATTTGCCTTCAAAACAGCCTCAATTCGTCTGGACATGGACTCTACAAGGTGTCGAAAGTGTTCCACAGGGATGCTGGCCCATTTTGACTCCATTGCTTCCTACAGTGGTGTCAAGTTGGCTGGATGTCCTTTGGGTGGTGGACCATTCTTAATACACACAGGAAACTGTCGACCGTGAAAAACACAGCAGCTTTGCAGTTCTTGACACAAACCAGTGCGCCTGGCACCTACCACCATACCCCGTTCAAAGGCGCTTACATTTTTTGTCTTGCCCATTCACCCTCTGAATGGCACACATCACAATCCATGTCTCAATTTTCTCAAGGCATAAAAATCCTTCTTTAACTTGTCTCCGCACCTTCACTTACACTGATTGAAGTGGATTTAATAGGTGACATCCATAAGTGATCACAGCTTTCACCTGGATTCACCTGGTCAGTCTACATCATGGAATGAGCAGGTGTCCTTAATGTTTTGTACACTCAATATAAATCGCTCCATTAGTTTTATCATCTCGATTGTCTCTACCTTGCGCAGGTTTCCCTTGGAATCCCCCAGGAAGGCGATTGTATGTCCCGCCCTCACGCTGACGGCCACAGCGGTGAGACGGGCGGTTGGGCTGTCCAATATGGGCTCGGCTTCCACAGCCACCCGGCTGGCCATTGGACTGGGGGTGTGGTCTGAACCACATGGGTAGGCATCCAGGGTGTTCTATAGTTCAAGAGGGAAATAATTAGAAAATTGATTTAATTTAGAGATGTATGGACACAGTTTATTAAAGTAGGTGCAATTTATCAACTTCATTATGATAAATATTACCAGCTTATGAGTTCCTGCAACAAAAAACAATAGGGGTCAAGTAATAAACATTGGGATCCAACACTGTTGATAGGTACGTGTGTTGATGGTTTTATGTGGTGTTGGTGTATTGTTACTATTTGTAACAGAGTTTATGTTCACGGAACTAGAGCTAGCCTAGCATTAGCACATCTCCCATCCCTCCATCTTCCTCCCTCTCACACACCTACTCCATCTCCCTCCCTCACACACACACACTCCCTCCCTCACACACACACACACACACACTCCCTCCCTCCCTCCCTCCCTCCCTCCCTCTCACACACCCACTCCATCTATCTCCCTCCCTCTCACACACCCACTCCATCTATCTCCCTCCCTCTCACACACACCCACTCCATCTATCTCCCTCCCTCTCACACACACCCACTCCATCTATCTCCCTCCCTCTCACACACCCCCACTCCATCTATCTCCCTCCCTCTCACACACCCACTCCATCTATCTCCCTCCCTCTCACACGCCCACTCCATCTATCTCCCTCCCTCTCACACGCCCACTCCATCTATCTCCCTCCCTCTCACACGCCCACTCCATCTATCTCCCTCCCTCTCACACGCCCACTCCATCTATCTCCCTCCCTCTCACACGCCCACTCCATCTATCTCCCTCCCTCTCACACGCCCACTCCATCTATCTCCCTCCCTCTCACACGCCCACTCCATCTATCTCCCTCCCTCTCACACGCCCACTCCATCTATCTCCCTCCCTCTCAACTCTCACACGCCCACTCCATCTATCTCCCTCCCTCTCACACGCCCACTCCATCCATCTCCCTCCCTCTCACACGCCCACTCCATCTATCTCCCTCCCTCTCACACGCCCACTCCATCCATCCATCCATCCATCCATCCATCTCCCTCCCAATTCAATTCAAGGGGCTTTATTGACATGGGAAACATATGTTAACATTGCCAAAGCAAGTGAAGGAGATAATAAACAAAAGTGAAATAAACAATAAAAATGAACAGCAAACATTACACACAGTTCCAAAAGAATTTTGACAATACAAATGACATGTTATGTTTATATACAGTGTTCTAACAAATGTACAAATGGTTAAAGTACCAAAAGGAAAATAAATTAGCATAAATATGGGTTGTATTTACAACCATAAAAGGCAATGGGTTCTATAACTGATTCAAGTATTTTTAGCCAGATCCTAATTAGTATGTTGAAGTTAATGTTCCTTTTGATGGCATAGAATGCCCTTCTTGCCTTGTCTCAGATCGTTCACAGCTTTGTGGAAGTTACCTGTGGTGGTGATGTTTAGGCCTCCCTCTCACACACCCACTTCGTCTCTCTCACACACACACACACGTTTCTCCTCATTTCCTCTCTCTTCCTCCCTGTCCCGTCTGCTTCCCTGTTGCAATCTCTCTCGTTCCGGTCTCAGCGGTGGGTGACTTTATCCATCCTTGTCAGTCCTGGTTAAATGTGGCCCTCTCACTAAGGCTAATGTTACGATCGATCCCCCCCCTTACAATCCTATTACATTATCCTACTGTGTCCCAAATGGCACCCTATTCCCTTTGTAGTGCACTACTTTTGGAAGGGCCCATAGGGCTCTGGTCAAAAACAGTGCAATAAATAGGGAATAGGGTGCCATTTGGGACACAGCCCCACCAAACTAATGTTCCCCGACCCCATCGGAAGGTAAACAGCATTCAGGGGTCAGAGGTTAACACCTCTTCTGTGTCTTCTATGGGGTGTATCATTAAATACACTGTGGCTCAGTGCCCACCCACTGAAGTCGGAGCGGTAGTCGTACACACACACACAACAGGGTCATTACGAGAAAGTAATCTAATTTAATTCCACAAATAGAAGGATTACATTTGTCCGTACTAAAATATCAAATTTAATTGAATTTCTAACATGGAGGTCACGTCGCAGAAGCTGAATGACCCTGGAAGCAACCAATCTAGTAGTAGAATTACAGTAAATCCTAAAGACATTCTGACTTGGTAAGAAACAACATCTTTATCGGTATATGTAGATTAAACGCAGTTCCACTATTTTACAGTCCCCTATTTGCCTGGTAACTTAAAAGATGGTGACAGCATACATGGTATATTATCATCACTTCATAATAGTCTAATTCTACCACTAGATTTAAGTAGCTTTATGTATCAATTGCATGCCATGTAATTTCCTAATAATTTGTCCTGTCCAGCTGAACAGGACAAATACATAAAGCAGTAGCAGACGATAAAACAAGGATCATGCTGCTTACCATTTGGCATCCAAATAGTTACAAAATGTTAGATTTTTAGAAGCAAGCACTGGAAGGTACCCACTGTTGCCCCATGACTACCTCATACTAGGTAGCCTAAATAGCAGCAATAAAAGGATTGTAAACTAAAGTGCTAAAATTAGGCAAGCAGTGTTCAAATACTATTCTAAATCATTTCCAATACTTCACCGAGGCTCGATTGGAACTAACAAAATAGTCGCAAAACGGCAAAGCCTGTCCATCTGGCACTTCAGACAGGTTAAAGCAAACGCTAAAAGATTTAGAAAGATTTCAAACACAATTTGAACCCAGGACTGAATAAAATAAGGACCTGGCAAGTCAATCTACTCACCGACGGCAGGTTGGCGCAGTTGGATTTGACTTCGTACTCGATGTAGGCCGCCTCCCCCCCTCCCTCGGCACGGCCGAACTGCGTGTAGCACAGGTCCCTGGTGGAGTTGATCCTCTGGTCCAGATCGTCCAGGTTAAACATGCAGAGAGCCGAGTCCTCACTGGGCCGTGTGGACGAGGTCTGATGGGTGGAGAACACCCCCAGGAGCACCTCGGCCTGCCCAGCTTCGCCCCCACTGCCCCTGGGTGGTAGACCAAGGCGGACAGCCTGGAGCAGGTTGTAGCTCTTACCGGCCGCCGAGCGACAGGCCAGAGGAACTTCCACATACGAGTAGTAGGCCTGGTCATCCAGGCAGACGCGCGACACGTAGGTACGGTACTCGCGCGACTGGGACTTAAGGTCACGCCGGTAGAAAAGGAAGTAGACGTGCTGGCGCTGGGCAAAGGAGGCCACAAAGTGGTGGTCGTACTCCGAGAGGCGGCCCGCCACCGATAGCTTTGCAGTTTCTTCGTAGGAAAAGATGGGCTCCTGGGCTAGGTTGCGCGTGGAGATGGGTGGGTGGCTGCTGGTGTAGCCGCGACCCACAAAGAGCACGGGCTGGCGGTCAGGGCGGGAGCGCACCACCAGGCCCACCGTGCTCACGTTGGGGTGGTTGGCTGCCACGTACTGCGTGTCCACAGGCCGCTCGGCTGAGAACAGCACTGTACCCACAGAGTCTAAACTCCGCTTCTGGCAGATGCCCTGGTTGATGCTGCCACATGTGATCAGTTCCATAGAATAGGGGTCCACCAGCAGGAGCTTGTTGTGGTTGCTGGTGGGCCGCGCCTGTGGGCAGTTGCCCTCGGTGACGGGTGGCAGGCACTCACGGCTGTCCGTCACGGGTCCGGTGTCGAACTGGAGCTCGGCGGTCAGGTGGCGGTCCAGCTGGAAGAGGCGGTCCTGCGCCCCCACGTAGACACGTCCCACCACAGGGTCCGGGTGCAGGGTCATGTGCTCAAAGAGGGTGTCGTTGCGGGTAAAGGTGGGGTAGGGGGAGGAGGCCCAGGCCAGGCCATAGGAGGGCCAGCCGGCAGCTAGCAGCAGCAACAGTACTGGAGCTGGGACCGCCACCGGGACTGAGAAACCACGTCGCACCTTCCCCGGAGGCATGGCAACCAATCTGGCAACCCAGGAGAGAAAGCAAGGGATTCACACACTTCACAACCTAGATAGATAACATACTGTATATAGTTATGAGAAACATGAATATTCACGTCCTTTAACTTCAAGTCACTAATGGTAAACTATACATTTATGAACAAAACAAGCCACCAAATATACTGATAAACTACAGCTTATACCTAGATTAATGAATCAGAAAATGTTCCCCTCACCATTTGTTTCCAACAATGTGTTACAGAGGCATGTCACCCCTTGACCTCCCAGCAGCTTGGTTTGGTTAAAAACACCTCTCCTATGGCACCAATCTGTAAAACAAAGAGACAAACGGTTAATATCTCTGTAAACCAAGGAACACCAGTTCCAAGTGCAACTCGAAACCAATAACGCACTTTTACCACATAAAATGGTACAATCAAGCCACACGTCAAAAAACATTTCCCTCGTCAGCGCATTTTCATGACAAATTGGGGAAAAAATCTCAAATTCGGCATGCAAAAGTCCAAATTACCCCCTAATATCACAAAAACAACATGCATTGTGTACGTTGCATTGCCCAAACACCTCGTGTTAGCAACAAGTGTTAACACCAACACTAGAGTTAGCATGTTTCTTACTGAACAAATTCCTTCCTAATGCAAACACAAACGTAATGCAGAAATAATGAGTCATTTAATCCTACTCCCGATGTTACACACGTGACCAACCAGGGTTCGTCTCCAGCGCTTTACCTGAATGAATGATCCAAAAGCCGAGACGTCTTGGGTAAATCTCATGTCTCATTCCAAACCACCTCTATCACAATACTATAGTTGTGCACTGTGTGTTGTCTTGATAGTCCGTTTGACTAAATGGAGATCATTGGAAGGCATTCCCATTGAAATGCAAGTCAGACCTGCCTTTGCTCAGCAACATCGTTTTCACTGGCCTGGGAAGCCCTTCTTAGCACAAGCCAGGTCAAGTAGTGTCACACAGAGAAACTTCAGTACACCTACTTTCAGCCCTCCCCATTGCTAGGCTCCGAGGCAAAAACACTTCATTTGAGCACAGTCACTAACACCCCTGGACACTTACCACAGTCATTCCTGGCACCAACAGACAGTCTGTCTTAAATGGCACCCTATTCCCCATTTAGTGTACTACTTTTGACCATAGGGCACTGGTCAAAAGTAGTGCACTATATAGGGAATAGGGTGCCATTTGGGACACATCCTATCTCTACTTCTCCCTCTCCATTAACTGACGGCACCAGAGGCAAAGTCTCTCTTGATTGATGCGTTAGTGAAAATTACCAGAACATTCAAAACATGCAATCCAAACATTGAGTCGGGATTCGGAAGGAAGATAAGAGACTGACAAACACGAGCCAAAATACAGACCCTCCCCTTTGACCTGGCGAAAGAACAACAAGAACCACAGTAGAACCAATAGAATCGCTGTAGAAGAACAAACCCTGCCCACCTGGCACTCCAGGCAGGCTAAAGCAAACGCTAAAAGTATTTGAAAGATTTCATATGGCATTTGAGTCCAGGCTTGTTTGTGGGCGTGACTCCTGTTTGACTTGGAAATTACTTCCTTTTCCTGAAGCAATAATCCAATCAGGCTAAACTTAATTCCACGTTTTTTTGATATACGGGAACAGATGAATGGAGTGGTGATTAAATTCTCGTAGTCAGCTATCGAAATCTGATTTCTGCTCCAGGGGAAGTCATTTTTTTTGTCGCTTTAGCCGGCGGGTTAGGTATCACTGTGTGAAAGGAGAGAGGTGAGGAATTGTGTGCTTGTAATTGGTTTATCTGTAATGTTTCATTCACCTTAGTGTAATAATGGAGTATTCCTTTCCCCTCCGTCTCTCTGCTGAATAGAGTGGACACAGAAGCTAATGCACTAGATTCCTATGGTCAAGCTGTGCAGACTGAACAGAGTATACAGTATCTAAGCCTATCACCAAAGTAAAGCTGCGGACCAAGCCTATTTGTGTAGAGCCTATGAACAGTGGCAAAAAAAGTATGTGAACTCCTTGAAATTACTTGGATTTCTGCATAAATCGGTCATCAAATTTGATCTTCATCTAAGCCACAACAATAGACAAACAGTGTGCTTAAACTAAACACAGAAATTGTATTTTTTGTCTATATTGAATACATAATTTAAATATTCACAGTGTAGGTTGGAAAAAGTATGTGAACCCCTAGGCTAATGACTTCTCCAAAAGCTAATTGTAGTCAGGAGTCAGCTAACATGGAGTCCAATCAATGAGACGAGATTGGAGATATTGGTTAGAGCTGCCCTGCCCTATAAAAAACACTCACAAAATTTGAGTTTGCTATTCACAAGAAGCATTGCCTGATGTGAACCATGCCTCGAACAAAAGAGATCTCAGAAGACCTAATATAAAGAATTGTTGACTTGCATAAAGCTGGAAAGGGTTACAAAAGTATCTCTAAAAGCCTTGATGTTCAGCAGTCCACATTAATACAAATTGTCTTGCTACTCTCCCTAGGAGATGCCATCCTGCAAAGATGACTGCAAGAGCACAGCGCAGAATGCTCCTTGAGGTTAAGAAGAATCCTAGAGTGTCAGCTAAAGAGACAGAAATCTCTGGAACATGTTAACATCTTGGTTGATGAGTCCATGATACGGAAGAAGCCACTGCTGTCCAAAAAAAACAACATTGCTGCAAGTCTGAAGTTTGCAAAAGTGCACCTGGATGTTCCACAGCGCTACTGGCAAAATATTCAGTGGACAGATGAAACTACAGTTGAGTTGTTTGGAAGGAACACACAACACTATGTGGAGAAAAAAAGGCACTGCACACCAACATCAAAACCTCATCCCAACTGTAAAGTATGGTGCAGGGAGCGTCATGGTTTAGGGCTGCTTTGCTGCCTCAGGGCCTGGACAGCTTGCTATCATCTATGGAAAAATGAATTCCCAAGTTTATCAAGACATTTTGCAGGAGAATGTTAGGCCATCTGTCCTCCAAATGAAGCTCAACAGAAGTTGGGTGACGCAATAGGACAACAACCCAAAACACAGAAGTAAATTAACAACAGAATGGCTTCAACAGAAGAAAATACGCCTTCTGGAGTGGTCCAGTCCTAGTCCTGACCTCAACCCGATTGAGATGCTGTGGCATAATCTCAAGAGAGCGGTTCACACCAGATATCCCAACAATATTGCTGAACTGAAACAGTTTTGTGAAGAGGAATGGTCCAAAATTCCTCCTGACCGTTGTGTAGGTCTGATCTGCAACTACAGAAAACGTTTGGTTGAGGTTATTGCTGCCAAAGGGTCAACCAGTTATTAAATCCAAGGGTTCACATACTTTTTCCACCCTGCACTGTGAATGATCAGATCAAATTTTATGACCAATTTCTGCAGAAATCCAGGTATTTCCAAAGGGTTCACATACTGTTTCTTGCCACTGTACATGCTTTTTTGTGTTTGTGAGATGTAGCTTAAATAGCCTCTATGGGTTTTCAATTTGCCATTCTCTCATTGGCCGTATGGCCCTTGGATACGGAAAGGTCGCCATGGATAAAGCCTGGATTTCAGGCATTGTGCCAATCGAGAAATAAGGGCCAGGAGACAAACCCTAATAGGTCCAGACAGGGTCCATTAACCAGGACAGGAGGAAGTCCACTGGTCTGGGCCAAGCTAAATGACCAGGCGACTATGGAGCATTCCTGGGAGGACTTCATCTGTTTAATGGAGTTGACTCCCACACACAACCACCATCTCATTCAAACCCAAATCATTTCCCCAACCGATAGGGGAGAGAGAGAGACACTGCAAGAGAGAGAGACCTAGAGACATTACCACAAACCAGTGCTCGCAAGCTTCAGTGCTCCCTGAGAACTGATGGAATGCGACTAATGATAAGCCACAAACGGAGGGAGCTAGAAAGAGAGCGAGAGAGGGGGTAGGGTAGCCATTAATTAAAGGGTCTACCCATAATGCCCCATTTGACAGCCACTCATTCACAGACCGGGGGGAGAGATGGAAGAATAGAGCAGGTTTCTAATTAGTGACCAATTACTGTTTACATAAAACACCCAAACAGTGGTCTGTGGAAAAAGGACTCCCACCCATCCCACTTTTTAATTTCTCTCAAACACACACACACACACTTGTAATAAACAGTCCTCCTCTGCACTTCAAACAAATAAACACACACTCATGCACACCCCCCCAACACACACACAGAGCATTCCTGGTCTGGGCAGAAAAGTGGGACTTACCAGATCTGGAGAGTGCAGTCGGCCATCTGCAGTCAGTCACTCCCCAACATCAACAAACAGTGTTTACAAAGGATGCTTTAGTGGCCTTAAGAAACTGTGTTCAATTACACAAACACTAAGGTCGATGTCCCCCTTCCACCCGTTTGCAGTGCAACTGTTACAGCGCGCGCACACACACACACACACACACACACACACACACACACACACACACACACACACACACACACACACTAGGCGGTATACCGTATATTGAGGTATTTGGCAAAAGCCACGGGATGGTTTTTCTACACCATCAATTTCTACATTTTAATATTTATTCGTACTTTTTAAGTAAATACCTGCAGTTAACTTGTACAATACGTTAGGAGATAAAGAAGATTGCATTTTTCACTTCACCGGTCACATCATTTGTAATTATGAAGATTACTGGTAGTCACCAGTCACATGTTTAGTTTACAAGTACACAATGACGAGATACTGGAGCCTTGAGTCACTCACTGGTGGGCAGCATGCACCAGGTGATCTAATTACACTATGGAATTCACTAAATGTTTGCCAGCTAGATATCTAATAACTAATAAGTTAACTGTCTAAAATGTGCTAAATGCTCTGCAGTTGTGCATTTGGTTTGCTGATTTAGTAGCTAGTTAGCTATCTAGCTAAGTGGATAGCTTCTTCCAAAATCAAGCATTCGCTTGTTAACAGCCGAGAACCCCCTCCTGGATCAAGAGCCTTGCTGGCTAATATTTGTTTTGTGCGTGCAACAAATTAAGTAGCATTTTTAGGTTACAGTGCATTCGGAAAGTATTCAGACCCCTCGACTTTGTCCACATTTTGTTAAGTTACAGGCTTATTCTAAGGCTTATTGTTTTTTCCCGCTCATCAATTTACACACAATACCCCATAAATGACAAAGCAAAAATAGTTTACAAAAGTTTACAAATGTATTAAAATGTATTCAACTGAAGTATGACATTTACATAAGTATTCAGACCCTTCACTCAGTACTTTGTTGAAGCACCTTTGGCAGCGATTACAGCCTTGAGTCTTCTTAGGTATGACACTACAAGCTTATTCTCTGCAGATTCTCTCAAGCTCTGTCAGGTTGGATGGGGAGGGTCCCTGCACAGCTATTTTCAGGTCTCTCCAGAGATGTTCAAATCGGGTTCAAGTCCGGGCTCTGGCTGGGCCACTCAAGGACATTCAGAGACTTGTCCCGAAGCCACTCCTGTGTTGTCTTGGCTGTGTGCTTAGAGTCGTTATCCTGTTGGAAGGTGAACCTTCACCCCAGTCTGAGGTCCTGAGCGCTCTGGAGCAGATTTTCATCAAGGTTCTCTCTGTACTTTGCTCCGTTCATCTTTCTCACTAGTCTCACAGTCCCTGCTGATGAAAAACATTCCAACAGCATGATGCTGCCACCACCATGCTTCACCGTAGGGACGGTATTCGCCAGGTGATGACCAGTACCAGGTTTCCTCCAGATGTGACGCTTGGCATTCAGGCCAGAGTTCAATCTTGGTTTCATCAGATCATCTTGCTTCTCATGGTCTGAGAGTCCTTTAGGTGCTTTTTGGCAAACTCCAAGCGGGCTGTCATGTGCCTTTTACTGAGGAGTGGCTTCCATCTGGCCACTCTATCATAAAGGCCTGATTGGTGGAGTGCTGCAGAGATTGTTGCCCTTCTGGAAGGTTTTCCCATCTCCAGAGGAGCTCTGCCAGAGTGACCATTGGGTTGTTGGTCACCATCCGAACCAAGGCCCTTCCCCCCGATTGCTCAGTTTGGCCAGGCGGCCAGCTATAGGAAGAGTCTTGGTGGTTCAAACTTCTTCCATTTAAGAATGATGGAGGCCACTGTTCTTGGGGACCTTCAATGCTGCAGAAATGTTTTGGTACAGTTCCCCAGATCTGTGCCTCACCACAATTCTGTCTCAGAGCTCTATAGACAATTCCTTCGACCTCATGGCTTGGTTTTTTCTCTGACATGCACTGTCAACTGTGGGACCCTATATAGACAGGTGTGTGTCTTTCCAAATCATGTCCAATCAATTGAATTTACCACAGGTGGACTCCAATCAAGTTGTAGAAACATCTCAAGGATGATCAATGGAAACAGGATGCACCGGAGTTCAATTTTGAGTCTCATAGCAAATGGTCTGAATACTTATGTAAAGTTTCTCGTTGTTGTCTTAAAACCTGTTTTTCGCTTTGTCATTATGGGATATTGTGTGTAGACTGATGAGGGAAAAAATTATTAGAATAAGACTAATGTAACAAAATGTGGAAAAAGTGAAGCGGTTTGAATACTTTCCGAATGCACTGTATGCCAGACAAATGTTCGCAATGCATTTGTTTGCATTTAGTTAGCATTCTCTATGGGATTTGACATGTACTTGATAACATTGCGAACCTTCGGATTACAGAGTATCAGTGGCGTTTGAAAAAAAAAGTGACGGTATTACCGAAAATCCCGGGATGGCACAAGGTCGGTATGAAGGTATGACAATCTGGATACAACCCAAGCCTAACGCACACACAGCAGTGATATACAAGCTGCTATAACCATTAGGGGAAACTGGTAAAGGCTAGCTGACGAGGGTCAGTGTGTTAAATAGGCAAAGCATCAAGTGGCGTGAGCGGGGAAATTACGGCATGGTAAGTCAGAGCCCCGGGTAAGCTCTGTGTGATCACGCCCCTGTGTTTTGATTGGGATATAAGACATGTCAGACGGAGACCTGTACAGCAGCTTCCATTTAGAAGGGACAAACTTATCAGGGGTGTGACTAAAGGGACGTGACTGAGTGGCATCCCAACCCAAACTCCTAACCCTGGGAGACCCCTAATAAGGGTCCAAGAAGATCACCTGGATACACCAACAAATGTTCCTAAAACCTCATCTGGAAGTCAAATAAAGTTCTGGGACACTTCCCCAGATGGTCCAAGGAGATCATCTGGGGGTCCAAGATGGTCACCTGGGACACTTCCCCAGATGGTCCAAGGAGGTCATCTGGGGGTCCAAGATGGTCACCTGAGATACTTCACCAGCAACGTATCCCTTCCAACTCAACATACTTTGGGATTCTTGGGTGTGAGACTACAGTAGATGATACAATTGTTCAGTGTCCTGCCGTATGCAGCATCTCACCAATGACGTTATCAAAACAACTCATATCTGTGACAGCATAAACCTAGTCACTGAGCAGGAGTATCATCGAGGACATCTTACCATTATTACTCATGAGTTTAATCTTTGACAGGCCATGATGTTTATTTTGAATGTAATTGCCCAGGTGTTAACGTGAATACCTTGTATGATGTCAGTGTTTGTGAGAAAAGTACTGTATAAGTTAACGACACTACTCTGTGTGCAGTTCAAGTAGCCTTTTCGTTATCAATGTGCTTCCATCCTTTCCTTCTACGACTAAACTGAGCTGAGCCATGTTACAATGGTGTGCTTTTTCTTTTGTGCATCAGACTTGACTCGTTCCAAAACTCTTGAAAGAGCCGAGTGGTGTTCCACCGTTTCATTTATAATATCAACATGTTACTCACCATCAGCTCATTTATAAAACACTATGAGAGATATTTCACTCTGAGTAAGTCATAACATTATCGTCTACAGAGGTATCAGGTTATCAATATCGCTCAATACAAGCTACAAAAGGCTAGAGATTGGCCAAGTTCCTGTATGTATATCTTTTGTTCAGTACAAGTTGTGTCAAGGCTTCTGACACAGCCTTTCCAGACTGAGTTGGGTCCCAATATAAGTGGTGTCCCACTAATAACTGTTCTCCTGCCTGCCTGTTGGTCCGACTGCTTGCATTGCTGACAAGAGGTTATTTATAGAGAAACCCCCAACAATGACCGCCGAACTGAAGAGAACACATTCCTCCTTGGTAACTCAGTTGATGAACTCTCAGAGGGAGATTACTGCCCGTGCGTTCTTCCAGAAAGTTATTATCTCCCGGTACAAGACTTAAAAAATTAACATGAAACTCACTCTGCGGAGACGGATTTTCATAATTAGCCCCTTTTAGGGAGACGTTTGTTCTAACAGTATTGGACATGTCCCACTGCTCTGAGGAGAGACACTTGTCACTAGGAGAGAAGATGGAAGTTCCCATGGCTATTAAACAAGTGTGACGAATATTCGGGTGACACAGAGGCTCGGTTGAGGGGATCCCCCCCATCTTTACGGGGGACAGATCTGGGCGTGACACATGAGAGCTTTGATCAAACTGCTGCTCCCTCTATGTTGAGTTCACAGAAGTTCATGTTCAAACAGAAAGAGCCTCAATGGTCCTTGACACTTCTCTAAACCAGCTAACCAGATGTTCATCTAGAAACTTATGAATTTGAGATCTCAAAATAGAAATGAAAACAAATCATTTATGTTGGGAGTGGGGACAGTTCAGGTGGGGACAGCCACATCTGAAATCAGATGCTGGGGTAGATAGTAAGCAGAGTGAGACAAACTGTCAATCAGAGGAGGTATTTAAATCTGATCCCAACAGCCGTCAGGAAGTGATGAAGTGTAGGCCTGACACTCATGGGAGTTTATCTCCACCCAAATAGAGACAGGTGGATTGAAAAGGATCTACTGTCTGTTACCACACCATAACAAGCCTGTCAGAGGATTCATCTGTGATTTAGCTGAGATCTCTCACACACATACACACTTGGGCCAACTCTTCTACCCCAAGTTTGGACATTGTTTGGGTATGAGAGGGTGTATTCCAGGGCTGTAAGTGTCCAGCCAGCTGTCTCCATAGAAATTGCATAGCGTAAGGGTTTTATTTGTCACTAAAACACCACAGCTCAGAATGGCCCCTAAGATTCAGTCTCTCTGACTTCATCTACACCAGAAATCAACTACAGTTGAAGTCGGAAGTTTACATACACTTCAACTTCAAAACTCGTCTTTCAACCACTCCACAAATGTCTTGTTAACAAACTATAGCTTTGGAAAGTCGGTAGGGAGGTACTCCCATCCAGACTCTAGGCGGTGAAGAAACTAACGTCCGAGGGCTTAGCGTTTGGCCGGAGCAAGGAGTCTGGGTAGCCAGGCAATGTGTATCATCTCTGACCATGCTTAGAATAATCAAATCACCTTTTATGTTTAGGAGATGTTATTACGGGTGTAGCGAAATGCTTGTGTTTCTTGCTCCAACAGTGCAGTAATATCTAACAATTCACAACAATACACACAACCTAAAATAATGGAATTAAGGAATACAGTTGAAGTTGGAAGTTTACATACACTTAGGTTGGAGTCATTAAAACTCGTTTTTCAACCACTCCACAAATGTTTTTGTTAACAAACTATAGTTTTGGCAAGTCAGTTAGGACATCTACTTTGTGCATGACATAAGTAATTTTTCCAACAATTGTTTACAGATTATTTCACTTATAATTCACTGTATCACAATTCGAGTGGGTCAGAAGTTTACATACACTAAGTTGACTGTGCCTTTAAACAGCTTGGAAAATTCCAGAAAATAATGTCATAGCTTTAGAAGCTTCTGATAGGGTAATTGACATCATTTGAGTCAATTGGAGGTGTGCCTGTGGATGTATTTCAAGACCTACCTTCAAACTCAGTGCCTCTTTGCTTGACATCATGGGAAAATCAAAAGAAATCAGCCAAGACATCAGAAAAAAACTGTAGACCTCCACAAGTCTGGTTCATCCTTGGGAGCAATTTCCAAACGCCTGAAGGTACCACGTTCATCTGTACAAACAATAGTACGCAAGTATAAATACCATGGGACCACGCAGCCGTCATACTGCTCAGGAAGGAGACACGTTCTGTCTCCTAGAGATGAATGTAAATCAATCCCAGAACAACAGCAAAGGACCTTGTGAAGATGCTGGAGAAAACAGGTACAAAAGTATCTATATCCACAGTAAAACAAGTCCTATATCGACATAACCTGAAAGGCTGCTCAGCAAGGGAGAAGCCACTGCTCCAAAACTGGCAAAAAAAAGCCAGACTACGGTTTGCAACTGCATATGGGGACAAAGATCGTACTTTTTGAGAAATGTCCTCTGGTCTGATGAAACAAAAATAGAACTGTTTGGCCATAATGACCATTGTTATGTTTGAAGGGAAAAGGGGGAGGCTTGCAAACCGAAGAACACCATCCCAACTGTGAAGCACGGGGGTGGCAGCATCATGTTGTGTGCGTGTGCTTTGCCGCACGAGGGACTGGTGTACTTCACAAAATAGATGGCATTATGAGGTAGGACAATTATGTGGATATATTGAAGAAACATCTCAAGATATCAGTCAGGAAGTTAAAGTCTGGTCGCAAATGGGTCTTCAAAATGGACAATGACCCCAAGCATACTTCCAAAGTTGTGGCAAAATGGCTTAAGGACAACAAAGTCAAGGTATTGGAGTGGCCATCACAAAGCCCTGACCTCAATCCTATAGAAAATTTGTGGGCAGAACTGAAAAAGTGTGTGCAAGCAAGGAGGCCTACAAACCTGACTCCGTTACACCAGCTCTGTCAGGAGGAATGGGCCAATATTCACCCAACTTATTGTGGGAAGCTTGTGGAAGGCTACCCGAAACATTTGACCCAAGTTAAACAATTTAAAGGCAATGCTACCAAATACTAATTGAGTGTATGTAAACTTCTGACCCACTGGGAATGTGATGAAATAAATAAAAGGTGAAGTAAATCATTCTCTCTACTATTATTCTGACATTTCACATTCTTAAAATAAAGTGGTGAAACTAACTGAGCTAAGACAGGGAATTGTTGCTAGGATTAAATGTCAGGAATTGTGAAAAACTGAGTTTAAATGTATTTGGCTAAGGTGTATGTAAACTTCCAACTTCAACTGTTGATCCTGTCGTGGGCTGATTTCTTCTTGAGAGGATGGACATAATTACAAATCATTTGGAGACTGCAAATTGACCACAAGAAGCCCAAACAGATAACATATTTAACTAAAACATAATGTCAAGCCATGCTTTAACTTGTATATGATCACATATCTCGCCGTTATGCGTGGGAATACTTTGAAACAGATTTCAAAAATGTAAAATCACTTGGAGCTGATTTGCTGGTGTTATTAGTCTTTTGTCGAAGAAGAAAAAAATAAAAAGCTTTTTATTTTATTTTTGTCTGAGAACATGAAATGAAATCACCAGTTGTGGGACCCTGATAAGCAGAGAGATGAGTCCATGTTGATCAAGCCAACATGCATGTGAAGAGATGGTGGAGGTAAAAATGACAGTTCCTGTTCTACAGTAGGGTAGTCAGGAAGAGTCAATGTGATTGTGTTTGACTGTATAACTACTGTGTGTGTGTGTGTGTGTGTGTGTGTGTGTGTGTGTGTACACACTTACAGCAGGTGTATAAGTACAGCATGTGCAAGTATTGTTTGGGAACGAGTCACTCCATGTGCGAACGTTTGTGTATGCGTACATTGGCATGTGTGTGCGCAGAGTGTGTGAGTGAGTGTTTAATTCCATTGTTGTCCAGAGGAGACAGTCATTCTGCCACAATACAATAGCAGGGTGGGGACATTGACATAGGACAGAGACGTCAAATACAGACAAACCGTGACTCCCACCCTGTCATTAGACACTGAGATGCATCTGAAATGGCATCCTATTCCCTGTATATTACACTCCTTTTGACGAGGGCGAAGGGAATAGGGTGCCACTTCAGACACAAACGCCAACCCTTTCATTAGACACTAAGGCCCAGTGCTCCTAGACTGCATTTAACTGCTTAAGGGTCTGACCAATACAAATGAAGGCCTTGATAGTTCAAAGGCCCCTAAACAGTGATAATGGAACAGTCTTGGTTAGATAGGGGAGGGCAGACAGAGAGGGGAGGAAGGAACCAAAGCAATCATTAAAACAGGGGTGGAGCTTTGTCATCATGTATTACCAGACAACCAGGTGACACAAACAGGTCTGGGAGGGAGGGAGACACAGACAGACAGACAGACAGACAGACTAGAGAGAGAGAGACTAGAGAGAGAGACTAGAGAGAGAGAGAGACTAGAGAGAGAGAGACTAGAGAGAGAGAGACTAGAGAGAGAGAGGCTAGAGAGAGACTAGAGCGAGAGACTAGTGCGAGAGACTAGAGCGAGAGACTAGAGCGAGAGACTAGAGCGAGAGACTAGAGCGAGAGACTAGAGCGAGAGACTAGAGCGAGAGACTAGAGCGAGAGACTAGAGCGAGAGACTAGAGCGAGAGAGAGACTGCGATACAGAGAAACAGACTATGCAAACGGTCCAGTCATCATACAGTCAGTCATATTACCACATACATAGCTATATTACAAGTACACTCCATCAACCCTCACCAGTGTGAAGCTCCACGACAACCAAATGAACACAGCCAGTGTGAACTACCAGTAGGTGGCACTATAACATGTGACCCATAGGATAGTCTATAGCGTGCCTATAAGGAAATCTTGGAGGGTCCAGTCTAGACTGGCACTTAAGACTGTGCTAATAATATACACAACCTAGGATGACACCGACCACGTTCACATGCACACAGTATTCTGGACAGTAGCTCATATCCCGCTTTAGGTCTTATTCAGGATAAGCTGTTAACATGCACCTTTGATATCCCGTTCACGAGTAACCATGAATAAACAGAAAATTCCAAATTGAAATTCATAAGGGTTAAATGGAACAATAACTGAAATATGGACACTGACTGTAGGCCTATAACCTCTTACATGTAGAAAATAATATTAACTCCTGCTGAATTACGCATTTTTTGCATAAAAATGATAGAGCAACATGTTAATTTTGTCTCTGGAACAGGAGAAATATGATATCTTTCTTTCAGCATCTCTTGACAAAATGACACTTATGCAAGCAGACAGTATTTCAACCGCACAAAATATGCAACAAAGACCAACTGAAGCGTATTAAGCATATTTCATCATTTCCTCAGCTTTTCATTTCCTTAAAACCGGTCAAAATGATGACATTTAGACATTTTACACGGGGACCAATCTTTCCACTGTTTTGGATTTATTGGCTTTTCTCCCCTATCCCTAAACGAAAGAGACAACTTTACCGGTGTTAACTAACTCATTTATTCATTCCATCGATGTAAGACATTGTGCTGAGCACTACTTTATTTAGTCATCTGGGGCAACAAGTTATGACAGAAGAGAAGCTGCATGTATCAAACTATAGTTGACAAACAAATAGCCTTCCAAATGTCAAAAATTATAATATGGCCTACAAAAAGTCAGAAATTCTAAGCAGAAACCTGTCTAAATTAGGGGAGAAAGCAGCCAGTAGGCATATGGTCCTGTATCAGCAAAATATATGAAGGAATTATTATGGTGGATGGAACTGGGCAAGTAACCTACTTTTTGAAGTGACTTGTTTGACAATCAGATGAAAACACCACACAACATCCATGATATGAAAATCTGAGCCTGTTGCAGACGGTGAAAAACAGTAAAGGGGATCAGATGTTAACATGCTACAGTATCCTGTCTCAGATCAGCATATCCCAGGCTTTTATCCAGGTTTCTCATAACCGGCATACACGGTTTTTTCGGGTTATTGTAAAAGGCATATGGTGTTTAAATGCATCAACTCAAAAACAGAATATTGGTAAGCATGTAAATGTGGTCATTGGCCACCAGTATGGAGCTGCCCATGCAGTTACCGCCTGTTCCTGTTATAGACACCAGTATGGAGCTGCCCATGCAGTTACCGCCTGTTGCTGTTATAGACACCAGTATGGAGCTGCCCATGCAGTTACCGCCTGTTCCTGTTATAGACACCAGTATGGAGCTACCCATGCAGTTACCGCCTGTTCCTGTTATATAGACATCAGTATGGAGCTGCCCATGCAGTTACCGCCTGTTCCTGTTATATAGACACCAGTATGGAGCTGCCCATGCAGTTACCGCCTGTTCCTGTTATAGACACCAGTATGGAGCTGCCCATGCAGTTACCGCCTGTTCCTGTTATAGACACCAGTATGGAGCTACCCATGCAGTTACCGCCTGTTCCTGTTATAGACACCAGTATGGAGCTGCCCATGCAGTTACCGCCTGTTCCTGTTATATAGACATCAGTATGGAGCTGCCCATGCAGTTACCGCCTGTTCCTGTTATATAGACACCAGTATGGAGCTGCCCATGCAGTTACCGCCTGTTCCTGTTATAGACACCAGTATGGAGCTGCCCATGCAGTTACCGCCTGTTCCTGTTATAGACACCAGTATGGAGCTACCCATGCAGTTACAGCCTGTTCCTGTTATAGACACCAGTATGGAGCTGCCCATGCAGTTACCGCCTGTTCCTGTTATATAGACATCAGTATGGAGCTGCCCATGCAGTTACCGCCTGTTCCTGTTATATAGACACCCGTATGGAGCTGCCCATGCAGTTACCGCCTGTTCCTGTTATAGACACCAGTATGGAGCTGCCCATGCAGTTACCGCCTGTTCCTGTTATAGACACCAGTATGGAGCTGCCCATGCAGTTACCGCCTGTTCCTGTTATATAGACACCAGTATGGAGCTGCCCATGCAGTTACTGCCTGTTCCTGTTATAGACACTAGGGTCGTTGTATTCATTAGGAAACACAGTAGCAAAACGTTTTGTAATAAACATTTACATTTACATTTAAGTAATTTAGCAGACGCTCTTATCCAGAGCGACTTACAAAACATTATTTTTATTAGTCCATCCCTGTGTCAGTTTTCTTCCATGTGGTGTTTAATGAATAGGACCCAGTTCTGAGAAGTTGTGTGAGAGGCTAGGTGAGTGGCTATACCACTACTGGAGTAATACATTCAACATCGCCCATTCTTTTTCTGCCTTGCAGGTTGTGGATGGACACAATCTGTTGTGTATTGATACTCTAGTGTTGTCCCTTTCGGGCACCTATAACTCCCCCTTGCTTACCTACGTTGAAATGCTTGGAATGTTCTTCCTGTGAAACGCATTAACTTCTCTAGGGTAGGGGGCAGTATTTTGACGTCCGGATGAAAGGCGTGCCCAAATTAAATTGCCTGCTACTCAGGCTCAGAAGGTAACATATGCATATTATTAGTAGATTTGGATAGAAAACACTGACGTTTCTAAAACTGTTTGAATGATGTCTGTGAGTATAACAGAACTCATATGGCAGGCAAAAACCTGACAAAAATCCAACCAGGAAGTGTGGAAATCTGAGGTTTGTAGTTTTTCAAGTGATTACCTATACAGTGACTTAGGGTTCATTTTGCACTTCCTAAGGCTTCCACTAGATGTCAACAGTCTTTAGGACGTTGTTCCATGCTTCTACTGTGAATAGGGAGAGAATAAGAGCTCCTGGAAGTAGATGAGTGAGAAAATGACATGAGCTCAGAGGCGCACACTCACGTGAGAGTTAGCTGTGTTCCTTTTCTTTTTTGAAGACATTGTCATTGTCCGGTTGGAATATTACTGAAGATTTATGATAAAAATATCCTAAAGATTGATGCTATACATCGGTTGACATGTTTTTACAAACGTAAATATAACTTTTTTTGACTTTTAGTCGTGACATTTTGCACACGCTTCCTGCATTTGGAGTAGTGGACTAAACGCGCGAACAAAAAGGAGGTATTTGGACATAAATGATGGACTTTATCGAACAAAACAAACATTTATTGTGGAACTGGGATTCCTGGGAGTGCATTCTGATGACGGTCATCAAAGGTAAGTGAATATTTATAATGTCATTTCTGTCATTTCTGTTGACTCCAAAATGGCGGGTATCTGTATGGCTTGTTCTGATATCTGAGCGCTGTACTCAGATTATTGCAAAATTTGCCTTCGCCGTAAAGCTTTTTGGAAATCTGACACAGCGGTTGCATTAAGGAGAAGTGTATATATAATTCTTTGAATAACTGTTGAATATTTTATCAACGTTTATGATGAGTATCTGTTAATTGATGTGCTCATTCACCGGAAGTTTTGGGAGGCAAAACATTTCTGAACATTACGCGCCAATGTAAAATGTTTTTTTTTTAAATATAAATATGAACTTTATCGAGCAAAAGATACATGTATTGTCTAACATTAAGTCCTGGGAGTGCCATCTGATGAAGATCATCAAAGGTTAGTGATTCATTTTAGCTGTATTTCTGGTTTTTGTGATGCCTCTCCTTGCTTGGAAAATGGCTGTGTGGTATTTCTTGTCTCGGCGCTGTCCTAGCATAATCTAATGATATGCTTTCGCCGTAAAGCCTTATTGAAATTGGACAATGTAGTTGGATTAATGGGAAGTGTATCTTTAAAATGGGATATAATAGTTGTATGTTTGAGAAATTTGAATTACGAGATTTTTGTTGTTTTGAATTTTCCGCCCTGCTATTTCACTGGCTGTTGAATAGTGTGTCCCGCGGGTGGGATGCTAGCATCCCACATACCCCAGAGAGGTTAAACAATGCCCACGTTAATTTCTACTCCCGTCTCATGTCCTGTCCTTATATTAGTTGTATAAGTAATACAGTATGCTATACAACAAAACTGGCGACGAGGAAGAAACGTTCTCACGTTTGTGCTCATTATCGTCGGCAGAAAGTCGGAGTTAAATTCGTTATTTATTTTTTCGCTGTAGAAAGACGCAAACAAAACATGGAGCTATCCAGTCGAGTGATGCTAGCTAGCTTTTGATGTCACAGCAACGAGAGCCTCGAGGGATAGGAAGAGTTTCGCTGCGGGATAAAGTGAAGTCATCGTGAGTTAAAAGAAGAAAAAGGGTCTGGGAGTAAGGGACCGTCTGAAAAGTGTGAGAAAGACAAATAAACCGAAAATGTCTGCATTGGTTGGAAATATAGGAACATTTGATGAGTCTGTGGAACAATGGAGTTCTTACACAGAACGTTTTGAGTACTTTGTGTTGGCAAATGGAATTAAAGCAGACTGCTATGGGAGGAAAAACATTCAATCTACTGTGCAGCCTAGTAACATCTGAAAAACCTGGTGATAAATCATATGATGAAATTGTGGCTACCTTAAAAAGGACATTATTCTCCCAAACCACTGATAATCGCAGAGAGATTCCGGTTTCATAAGAGAAATCAAGAGGAGGAGGAATCAATCTCACAGTTTGTGACTGCATTGAAACAGTTATCTGAACACTGAATTTGGACGATCAATGAGTGACACTATACGTGATAGGTTAGTGTGTGGCATGCACAGCGAGGCAATTCAGAAATGCCTTTTGACAGAGTAACTTAACATTGCAGAGAGCAATAGAAGTGAGTACATCAATGGAAATGGCAAATAAAGACGCACAACAGCTAAGTGTATCGACCAAAGTGCATAAGGTGTCTATGGAGTTAAAAAACAAGGCAGGAGGTGGGAAGCCATGCTATCGCTGTGGGAAACCAGGTCACCAAGCAGAGGAGTGTTGGTGCAAAGACTTAGACTGTAGAAGTTGTGGAAAAAAGGGTCACATCGAACGTGCATGTAAAAACAAAAAAGAGACAATCAAACAAAAGTACTGAACAAAGGAAAAGCGACTTCATGGAGTACAAAAAGAAAGTGCATAAAATGGAGCACACAGAGGATGAACAAAGTGATACCCTGTCTGAAGGAGAAGAATCTTTGCATGTTTTGTCCATTTCAGACAATGGATACGGCTACTGGGTGACACCGCTACTGGATGGAAATGCAGTACGGATGCAAGTGGACACTGGAGCAGCCATATCTTTTCTGCCTGAGGCTGTATACACGGAGAAACTACATCACCTCACACTACAGCCCACAAAGATGACGCTGAAAACATACACCGGTGAGATTGTTCCAGTGAGAGGAAGCGTGATTGTTACAGTGGAGCTCAACAAACAGAAGGTAAAGCTACCACTCTACATTGTGAAAGGCGACCATCCAGCATTGCTAGGATGCACATGGCTGGAAAAGATCAAACTAAACTGGCAGGAAATTCACATGATTGCAAAAGAGGACACAAACCTACAAGGGATATTGAGGAAACACGCGGATGTGTTCAAAGGAGACCGTGGCAGTATGAAGGACATAACAGTTAAACTGACCATGAAACCAGACACAAGCCAAAATGCTTCAAAGCTAGACCTGTCCCATACGCCATAAAACAAAAGTTGAAATTGAGCTAAACAGACTAGTGGAGAGTGGAGTATTGGATCCAGTGAATGTTAGGGAATGGGCTACACCTGTTGTTCCAGTCATAAAAAAAGATGGATCACTCAGACTCTGTGGTGATTTCAAAGTCACCATTAACCCAGTCTTGCCTGCTGAAAAATATCCACTACCCCTCATTGACGACCTCTTTTCTGGTTTAGCTGGAGGACAAAAATTCAGTAAGATAGACTTATGTCAGGCCTATCTACAGATGCATGTGGACCAAGAGTCACAAGAACTGTTGACCATAGTGACTCACAAAGGACTGTACAGGTACCGGAGGCTTCCTTTTGGAATCACTTCAGCTCCGGCCTTGTTTCAGAGAGCTATGGACCAGATACTGAGCGGGCTTACTGATACTGAGCGGGCTTACTGGGGTCCAATGTTACCTCAATGATCTACTCATCACCGGCAAAGACGAGCAGGAGCACCTGAGAAACCTGACCGCTACACTACAGAGATTGGAGGAGTACGGTCTGAAGGTCCGGAAGGACAAATGCCAGTTTTTCCGGCCCTCTGTTGAGTACCTGGGCCACATCATCAACAGTTCGAAGGTGAAGGCTGTTGCAGAAGCTCCATCCCCACAGAAAGTGAGTCAGCTGAGATCATTCTTAGGACTACTGACATACTGCGCAAAGTTTGTGCCAAAACTAGCTAACATGTTAAAGCCACTGCATGAACTTTTGAACAAAACCAAACAGTGGAAGTGGACAGACAGATGTGAGGAGGCCTACAAGAAAGTGAAAACAGCCTTAGCTCAGTCCGAGGCCCTAACCCACTTCAACCCCAACTTGCCATTACAGTTGGCATGTCATGCATCATCTTATGGCGTTGGTGCAGTTGTCTCACACATCATGCCATCAGGTGAAGAAAGGTCAATTGCTTTCGCATCACGGACCTTACGTAAAGCTGAGAGCAATTACGCACAGAGAGAGCGTGAAGCACTCGCCATTGTGTTTGGAGTTAACCTGTAATGGATAGGGGGCAGTATTTACACGGCCGGATAAAAAACGTACCCGATTTAATCTGGTTACTACTCCTGCCCAGTAACTAGAATATGCATATAATTATTGGCTTTGGATAGAAAACACCCTAAAGTTTCTAAAACTGTTTGAATGGTGTCTGTGAGTATAATAGAACTCATATGGCAGGCAAAAACCTGAGAAGATTTCATGCAGGAAGTGGCCTGTCTGACAAGGAGTCGTTCTTCTTGTCTCTGTTTATTGAAGAGTGGGGATCTTAGCTGTAACGTTACACTTCCTACGGCTTCCATAGGCTCTCAGAGCCCGGGAAAAAGCTGAACGATGACGAGGCAGCCCCAGGCTGAAACACATTATCGCCTTTGCCAAGTGGCCGATGAGAGGACAAAGGAATTAGGCGCGTGCCCGAGTCGATCCCCGTGCTGTATTTTCTTTCGGCTGTTTACCTAATTGCAGATTCCCGGTCGGAATATTATCGCTTTTTTACGAGAAAAGTGGCATAAAAATTGATTTTAAACAGCGGTTGACATACTTCGAAGTACGGTAATGAAATGCGCCGTGCGCATGACCCTTATTTACCATTGGGATAGTGTCTTGAACGCACGAACAAAACGTCGCTGTTGGAACATAACTATGGATTATTTTGGATGTGGGTGTCTAAATAGCTAGCCCTGTGATGCCGGGCTATCTACTTAGAATATTGCAAAATGTGTTTTCACCGAAAAGCTATTTTAAAAATCGGACATATCGAGTGCATAGAGGAGTTCTGTATCTATAATTCTTAAAATAATTGTTATGCTTTTTGTGAACATTTATCGTGAGTAATTTAGTAAATTGTTAGTAAATTCATCGGAAGTTTGCGGGGGGTATGCTAGTTCTGAACGTCACATGCTAATGTAAAAAGCTGGTTTTTGATATAAATATGAACTTGATTGAACAAAACATGCATGTATTGTATAACATAATGTCCTAGGTGTGTCATCTGATGAAGATCATCAAAGGTTAGTGCTGCATTTAGCTGTCTTCTGGGTTTTTGTGACATTATATGCTAGCTTGAAAAATGCGTGTCTGATTATTTCTGGCTGGGTACTCTGCTGACATAATCTAATGTTTTGCTTTCGTTGTAAAGCCTTTTTGAAATCGGACAGTGTGGTTAGATTAACGAGAGTCTTGTCTTTAAATTGAAGTAATAGCATTTCTAAGGTATTTGAAAATCGCGCCACAGGATTCAACTGGCTGTTACGTAGGTGGGACGATTTGGTGCCACCTGCCCTAGAGAGGTTAAAACATTTAATCAGTTTCTGTTTGGCCGACGACTCACACTGCTGACGGACCATAGACCCCTCACCTCCATCTTTGGTCCCCACACCGGCATTCCGTCACTTGCAGCCAGCCGCATGCAGCGATGGGCGTTATTGTTATCTGCTCACCAGTACGATATCAAGTACAGAAGGTCTGAGCAGCACTGCAATGCAGACGGCCTCTCAAGGCTTCCCTTACCTGTCGCACACACTGAGCACTCCTAGGCTGAAATCTACTTCAAGGACGTGACGAACGCCCCAGTTACATCTGTCCAAGTGAAAAAGTCCACCCACACTGATCCAGTGATGTCTGAGGTCGTGGACATTGTCACTCATGGAAAAGGAGGAGAGCTGTCAGACATCCTACAACCTTACCTAGTGAGGAGAAACGAGCTCACAGTTCAGTTTGGATGCTTGCTATGGGGTTTTCGAGTCATCATACCGCCGCCACTGAGAAGGCGGGTGCTTGAAGAACTCCATTCAGGGCACTGTGGCATGGTGCGAATGAAGGAGATTGCACGTAGCTACTTTTGGTGGCCAGGTCTGGACGCAGCTATCGAAGACAAGGTCAAGTCATGTTCTGCATGTCAAAAGATGAGGAGCATGCCTCAGCTAGCGCCACTACACCCATGGGACTTCCCAGAGGAGCCTTGGCAGCGAGTTCACATAGACTATGCAGGCCCACTGGAGGATCGTATGTTCTTAGTTATAGTTGACGCACACAGCAAATGACCTGAGGTCACAGTGATGAAGAGCACCTCAACGGAGAGATCCATCGAAGAGCTACAGTCAATCTTCAGTCACTTCGGATTGCCAACTCAACTCATTGGCGATAATGGCCCCCAACTGGTGTCAGAAGAGTTCCGGTCATTCATGGACGCAAATGGAATTCAGCACATCAAGTTAGCGCCGTATCACCTTGCAACGAACGGCCTCGCTGAAGGGTTTGTCCAAACGATGAAGCAAGCTTTAAAATCATCACAGGGGAACGGCTCCCTCAATAGGCACCTAAACACCTTCCTGTTAACCTACAGAAACACTCCCCACGCTACAACCAAAGTGGCACCCGCGTTAGCCATGATGAAAAGACAGCTTTGCACGCGACTCAACCTCCTGAGGTCTCCAAAGACTAAACAGGTTGTACAGACACAACAGAGAGCACAGGTGGAGAGACGGAGCAAAGTAAAAGACAGAAACTTCATAGCTGGAGAGAGAGTTCTTGATCGGAACTACTGCAAATGTCCAAACTGGATACCAGCAACAGTGGACGCACAAACGAGTCCTGTGTCCTACACAGTTCACACACCGGAAAACATAATCTGGAGGAGACACGTGGATCAACTGTTGCCAGGAACCAAACTCAGAGATGACTCCTGTCAAGTGACAAACCAAGATCAGCTACTGGAGACCTACCATGACTATGAGCTATCACCTGAACATCCACTGCAGCAACCTACAAATGTGGAAAGTGCTCCAGACTCACCTGAACCAGCCAGAGTGCCTACTCAGGGTACTGTTGCATCCCAGTCTGGGCATACACCATCACCACTCAGACTCAGAGATAATGTGACTGTAGACTCACCTGTACGTCTTCATTACCCTGCAAGAGAAAGCCGACCCCCTGACATATATAGCCTCGTTATTGTTATTCTTATTGTGTTACTTTTTATTATAACTTTTTATTTTAGTTTACTTGGTAAATATTTTATTCTTCTTGAACTGCACTGTTGGTTAAGGGCTTGTAAGTAAGCATTACACGGTAAAGTCTACACTTGTTGTATTCGGCGCATGTGGCAAATATAGTTTGATTTGAAGAAGCCATATGGTATTTGAGAGTCAAATGTTGCGGGAAGCCTTTTGTTATTTATTGCACTAACTACTGCTATGTATCGAGCTACTGTGCAAAACACAAAGTAAATAGAAACCAATAAATGACCGACTTCTTAACCGGAAATATGTACTTTAAATGCATATTTCATTTGCATACTCAAGCCAAATCCACATTTTCAAACAGAAACAACAAGCATTATTTAGCATTCAACCATCTCCCTGTGCATGCGACAAACATCTTTATTCATGAATGCTTAGTCCTTGAATAATTAATTAATTCCAAGCCTGATAGTTGTTTTGTGAGTCACAGAGAGATGCTCTTTGATGATGGTTGAAAGACTTCATGGGGTGGTGTGATGAGAGAGAGATTTTTGGTTAGACCGCCTGTCGTCCACACACACACCCTCCCACAAACACAGTTTGACAGGCCTCCTGTAGGTGCTGTGTGTTTAAGCAGACATCATCATGTCAAGGTGCTGTGTGTTTAAGCAGACATCATCATGTCAAGGTGCTGTGTGTTTAAGCAGACATCTTCATGTCAAGGTGCTGTGTGTTTAAGCAGACATCTTCATGTCAAGGTGCTGTGTGTTTAAGCAGACATCATCATGTCAAGGTGCTGTGTGTTTAAGCAGACATCATCATGTCAAGGTGCTGTGTGTTTAATCAGACATCTTCATGTCAAGGTGCTGTGTGTTTAAGCAGACATCTTCATGTCAAGGTGCTGTGTGATTGATGCAGTAAGTGAGTGATGCAACAATGCTATCAGAACGCTGTATACAGATGATGAATCAAGCCCTATAATGGACCTCAGAGAGCAGACAATGAGCACACACAGCTCACTAACCAGCTGAGACGCTAGGGAAGATGGGAGGCATGCATCGCTCTCTTGTCTCTATTCAGAAAGTCTCAGAGTAGTGCTGAACCAAGATCAGTTTAGCCTTTTCAAGCATATTGAACCAGAGGGAAGACCTCATCCCAGATCAGCACTACAAAGGGTGTGAATGTGTACGTGAAAGAGAAGGCTGTATAAAAATATCAATCACCGTACTGAGAACCAGACAGACAGTGAGAGCGCTAGAGAGAACCAGACAGACAGTGAGAGCGCTAGAGAGAACCAGACAGACAGTGAGAGCGCTAGAGAGAACCAGACAGACAGTGAGAGTGCTAGAGAACCAGACAGACAGTGAGAGCGCTAGAGAACCAGACAGACAGTGAGAGCGCTAGAGAACCAGACAGACAGTGAGAGCGCTAGAGAGAACCAGACAGACAGTGAGAGCGCTAGAGAGAACCAGACAGACAGTGAGAGCGCTAGAGAACCAGACAGACAGTGAGAGCTAGAGAGAACCAGACAGACAGTGAGAGCTAGAGAGAACCAGACAGACAGTGAGAGCTAGAGAGAACCAGACAGACAGTGAGAGCGCTAGAGAGAACCAGACAGACAGTGAGAGCGCTAGAGAGAACCAGACAGACAGTGAGAGCGCTAGAGAGAACCAGACAGACAGTGAGAGAGCTAGAGAGAACCAGACAGACAGTGAGAGAGCTAGAGAGAACCAGACAGACAGTGAGAGTGCTAGAGAGAACCAGACAGACAGTGAGAGTGCTAGAAAGAACCAGACAGACAGTGAGAGTGCTAGAAAGAACCAGACAGACAGTGAGAGAGCTAGAGAGAACCAGACAGACAGTGAGAGTGCTAGAGAGAACCAGACAGACAGTGAGAGAGCTACAGAGAACCAGACAGACAGTGAGAGTGCTAGAGAGAACCAGACAGACAGTGAGAGTGCTAGAGAGAACCAGACAGACAGTGAGAGAGCTACAGAGAACCAGACAGACAGTGAGAGTGCTAGAGAGAACCAGACAGACAGTGAGAGTGCTAGAGAGAACCAGACAGACAGTGAGAGCGCTAGAGAGAACCAGACAGACAGTGAGAGTGCTAGAGAGAACCAGACAGACAGTGAGAGTGCTAGAGCGCCAGGCCATCGAGGTAGGGTGTTACGGGAACTGTGTAGTGAAGTGAATGAGGGACGGCCCTAGGAAGAAATAAATATTTCCCAGCAGCAGCAGACAGCAGCTCTGCCTCTGACACAGCAGGAAAAACAAGCAGCCATTTATAACGTCTGGGAGAGGGGACGACAACACGGCAGAGGACAGATGAAAGGAGAGAAGGATGAGCGAGGAGAGGAATGATCAGACGAGTTACTCCCTGAAACTTCAGAAGCGTAAAGAGATAGAAATGAAAAGTTAGTTCAACAAAGTGGACAATATCACGACTGACTTTAAAGTTACATTTCTAATTTGTGTGTTTAAATCTGTTTACACACAATGCTACACGGCCTGATTCACACCGTAGGGCCAAACTCAGCAGGCCTGGATACACACCACCATAGTTACTGGAACAGTGCTGGAAAGGCACAGCGTCAGCCCTAGTAATGTCATGGATTTTGAAGAGCTTCTGAAGAGATTTACTTGCTCTTTTTCGTCACCACAGTTGATCTATAAGAGTCGGTCTGTGAAGACAGTTTAACAGGTGAGGTTAGGTACGTATTTCCAGACTGTAGCATTACCAAAGACCCCTAGAACACACGCACTAAACGATGTATGGTCAAGCCCTGAAGGCAAACATTACACACTCTGTTATACCACACCAAGGAACATACAGTCCAATGTGATGAATAACAGGCACACACACACACACACACACACACACACACACACACACACACACACACACACACACAACTAAATGATGTATGGTCAAGCCCTGAAGGCAAACATTACACACTCTGTTATACCACACTAAGGAACATACAGTTCAATGTGATGAATAACAGGCACACACACACACACACACACACCTAAATGATGTATGGTCAAGCCCTGAAGGCAAACATTACACACTCTGTTATACCACACCAAGGAACATACAGTCCAATGTGATGAATAACAGGCACACACACACACACACACACACACACACACACACACACACACACACACACACACACATTCATCTGCTTTCACACACACACACACACACACACACACACACACACACACACACACACACACACACACACACACACACACACACACATCTAAACGATGTATGGTCAAGCCCTGAAGGCAAACATTACACACTCTGTTATACCACACCAAGGAACATACAGTCCAATGTGATGAATAACACACACACACACACACACACACACACACACATACACACACACACTGTGCATTAAAACACCCCAACTCTGGTCCCAGACTCTCCCTCTCATGATGTCAGCAGACTAGGAAATGGAACTGACTGAATAAGAAAGGGCCAGTGATGGAGCAAAAGAAAGTCAGATATTACAGTACAGCACCATATTCTCCATTAACTGGAGAGCTGCTGACATAGTTACTCTTTAATGCTTAAGCCAAAGTGGTGTCCATATTCAGCACGTTGGCATCAAAAGGCTGACATTAGTAAACATTATAGCGATTATTCAGTCTATTAATTCTACTTTTTCCACTCCACTTCATGCCGGTAAAGCCAAAAAGCATATGGCTATAAAACTTGCTTAGGGGAATTAGTTTACTGTCACAATGTCAAATGTTGCCAATCCATTTGCATGGGAGTGGAGGGCCTTGGTAATGGCCCTTTCAACCATTTTCATGTGACTTGAAAATACTTTGACATGCTTGGATTTGTGCGGAACAAGGCAGACCGTAAAGCAGCTAAAGGATCACACACACACACACACACACACACACACACACACACACACACACACACACACACACACACACGAGTTCTGAAACACTGAACAACTGGTCCATAAATTCATTTCCGACCGACCGTGGACCAACCCATCCCCCTCTGGAACTAAAACACACTGGACTAATCCTCTTCTCAGGGGGGTGGAGTACAGAAGTCTTTTCCTCAGAGCTGAAGTGAAGCTACTGGCTGATAGCTCAATAATGAGCTGCTGCACTTCAGGAGGTGTAAAAAGGCAGTGTTTAAAAGGCGTACCGTTGGTTTGATTTCTACCTTGAACTTCTTGGAGGGCTGTGGGTGTGACCATAAGGTAGGGCTTGGACTCCTATGGTGAACAGGCCTACCAACTACACAGACATTATAGGTTTCTGTCAGACTGGCTGCCTGGGGAATAACAACAGAGAGAGAGAGCGAGAGAGAGAGTAAATGTTAGTGTGAGAGCTCTTTAGGCCCCCTGAATGCTGCATGTGTAAAACACACCCATTGACAAAGGGCCCCTTTGTGTTGCTGTCCAAACATCGCTTTTCCATAACGATCCCTTCATTAAACGCAGGGGGTGAGGTGCCCAGCGAGCGCCATTGCATAAACTTCCAGGGGTGAAAGTGATGCCGTAAAATAGTGGGGGGCCAGCGCAACTTTAGCAGCAGAAACAGGAGTTACTACCATAGGCTGTTGAGATAGCTGGGTCGTATTCATCAGGACACCGTATCAAAACGGACAACAAAACAATCATTCTTATTGGTTAAGTTAATGTTGTCCGCAACTTCTAGAGTCCGTTTTCTTCCGATTGGTACGTTATGAATACGACCAAGAACGCTTCTAAATCATCTAAAATGGCTTTCCATGGTCATCTGTGACTCGTTTCAGGTAACTAGGCGTATATCGCACGTCACTACTTCACAGGAGAGGCATTTGAACGTAAAAACATATTTTTTGTCATAAATGCCTTCTGGAACCTGTGAACTTTCATGTGCTTTAATAAATAACATGTATTCCATCCATATATACGAATCAAATTATTAAAATTTGGAGCCTAGTTGGTTTAGCCACGGGAAAAGAAAGAAACCTTCCAGCTAGCCATGATTGGCTGAGATAATGGATGGGCTGGACATGCCGGGAGATGAGTTTGGATTGGTCTGCTATGTAACATGCTTCTGTCTATAACATAAGCAGCTCAGTATGTGTTGATAGTCCTTTCTACCGCGCCATATTTTAAAGATATAACGTTAACCATCAAGAACTACAAACGTTCTTACTTTTCTCAACATTGATGCCCTGAATTTAGCAGGCGCTATCGACAGATCAGTTAGAAAAAGTGATGGGTTACTTTCCGTAGATGCCACGGTCAGTGTTAACCGGAGTGACTTGACACAACGCTGGCCAAACAAGATGTAGCTACAAACAAAACAGAGTTAAATGGTTCCAGTCTGCCGTGAAGCGTTCAGCCATTTATACGGTTAAGAGTCTGGCTTCATTTTCAGATATTATACATTTCTAATGTTCAGAAAGTAATTTTCATTGCAAGTTGAAGCGTACTGTTAGCTAGCGAATGTTACATGTATGATCTTGTAGTAATGTTATTTGAATCAGAAACCCATTTGCATTGCTAGTTACAGCTTAATGTTAGCTAGCTAACATTGAACCTAGTTGGTTAGCTCTTTAGCTACTTGCAGATACTTACTACAGCTACAACAATGTTTGTATTGATAGCAGTATGAGTTGGGATTATGCCGGTTCATTATCTAGCTAGCTATATGTCTAAACAAAAGACTCCACTTCGCCAGATGATTTATGACCCATCAAGTTAGCTAGATGTGGCTGGGGGTGGTTACGGTCATCTATTGTATTTCATGAACATGTGAACAGGTCTAAAACAACAGAGACCCATCCACTTAGCTAGATGTGGCTGGGGGTGGTTATAGCATTTCCTTCACATGACCCATCAATTTAAAGAAATGTGTCGGGTAAGCTTCATCTAATAATACAAATATTTTATCATCTTACACTTTGTTTTTGATATTACTAACCATTTCACTGTACCGTTTACACCTTCTGTATCCTGTGCATGTGACAAATAAACTTTAACGGTAATGTGAAGAACAACATGACCTGTACCAAAGTCAGATTAGGATATAGGCCAAGGACTAGATAAAGTGTATTTTTACCTGGAGTTTTTCCTTATTGTAGGCTACTAATTGTACCACTTTAAGTCTTGAAATCTTTGGTTGTTTACTAAACTACTCACTCCATTTAGCACATGGCCTCACATGTGAATCCTTAAAGAAATGGGTGGGACTAAGGCATAAGAGGGTGCGAATGATGCTGAATGGGTGTAACCAAAGAAGGGCTCTCCAGTAGGTGTACCAAAACATTCACGGGGCATTTTCTCAAAAGTGGGGTTACAAGTTTATCATCAACTTTCAAAGCAGAATTACTTTCCCATTGTTCCTCAACTGTAGTGTATGATATACCATTCTGTAGCTCTGAGTCTCTACTTTTATCTAATATAAAATACACAATTTCAAATTTTGCTACATAAGACCGAATCGAGGCGGTCGGTCACGCCTAATTCCACTTCATAGTTACAGGAAATAGCGTTCACTTGTCCAGCTCTTTCACATCAGTGCCGATTTAGAACAGGAGACGAGGAGAGGAATCCACTTTAGACTATTGAGATGCAGCCCTGTGGAAAAAAATCCAAGTGTTTACTGTAGCTCGCTAAAGTTATGGTGGGCCGCTGAAACAAGATGTATGTTAATTAAAGAGGGCAAAGAATCTGGTTACTTGCAAAATACGTGACCTCAACAAATTCAGTGTGATATCGAAACAGACAGAAATTACACTAGATCAAAGACAAACCAATGTAATTTACATGAAGAGTTAGAATTTATTTAGAAAATGTCTAGCTAACTGGACAGGGACAACCACCAAAACAAGCTCAATTGCCATGAAGAAACTATTAAATCTCTCCAGTATTAATCAATGCATCCATTCACTAGAATGCAGGACATGTGCCTTCTTGGTAGACTTGTGGAGTCAGTCTTTGTGTGTTTCTCTCCAGTGAAAACACACAGGGCACATAGGGATGAATGTTGACCTTAACACATCCTTATTTATTCCCCTAAGGACTCTCTTTGCCTTGGTCTGCCAAATGCCACGGATTCCTGGAGCTTTGAATCATTTTCTGGAGCCCTCTCTGTGGCTGGCTGGTGCAACAGTCTCCCTAACCCAGCCTCAGTGCACTCTGTCTTGGTATGGATAAGTTCATCCACAGTCTGTCCTGTACCACAACCTCCACTTCTTTCTATAAAGTGTGTGTGTGATTGTGCTGGGAACAGACAGACGTCAGGGACCCATGGTCCAGGCCAAGTGACAGAGAACTTAGAAAACATGGATTCCCTATTTCATCCGTCTCCTTTCTCTCCCTTCCTTCCCTCCCTTGTTCATCTGATTCCCAGATGGCCCTGTTGAGCAGATGGCTGTTGGTTGGTGAAGAGCATGGATTTCCTACATCATAACTAGGCACTCCCACGTCAAAGCTCAACACACACTTTCGCATAATATTGTACACACACACACACACACACACACACCTCTCATATACTGTACACATTACACAAACATACACATTCCAGTCCACAGCCAATAAAAGGTACTTCCTTATCTCCCTATAAAAATATAATAAGACTTTATTGGTCACGTACACAGTTTAGCAGATGTTATTTTGGGTGCAGCAAAATGCTTATGTTACTGGCTCCTAACAATGCAGTGAAATGTCAAAACAGGTACACAAAAAAATACATTACAACAACAAAGCAATCAAGAAATGTCAGAATAAATCCAATATGTAAATATACCAACAAACAACAAACTGCGGGAAGTAGTTTGGGGGGGGGGGGGGGGGGGGGGGGGGTTTCCCCGCGCTGCAGACGGCTATATCCAACTGTCTCAACATCAACAGTGAAGAGGCGACTCTGGGATGCTGGCCTTCTAGGCAGAGTTGCAAAGAAAAAGTCATATCTCAGACTGGCGAATAAAAATTAAATATTAAGATGAGCAAAAGAACACAGACACTGGACAGAGCCTCCCGGAGTCGCCTCTTCTCTGTTGACGTTGGGACTAATGTGTTGTTGGTACTATTTAATGAAGCTGCCAGTTGAGGACTTGTGAGGCATCTGTTTCTCAAAGACACTCTAATGTACTTGTCCTCTTGCTCAGTTGTGCACCGGGGCCTCCCACTCTTTCTATTCTGGTTAGAGCCAGTTTGCTCTGTTCTGTGAAGGGAGTAGTACACAGCGTCGTATGAGATCTTCAGTTTCTTGGCAATTTCTCGCATGGAATAGCCTTCATTTCTCAGAACAAGAATAGACTGACGAGTTTCAGAAGAAAGGTCTTTGTTTCTGGCCATTTTCGGCCTATAATCGAACCCACAAATTCTGATGCTCCAGATACTCAACTAATCTAAAGAAGGACAGTTTTATTGCTTCTTTAATCAGTACAACAGTTTTCAGCTGTGCTAACAATTGCAAAAGGGTTTTGTAATGATCAATTAGCCTTTTAAAATGAAACACTTAGATTAGCTAACACAACGTGCCATTGGAACACAGGAGTGATGGTTGCTGATAATGGGCCTCTTTACACCTACAGTGAGGGAAAAAAGTATTTGATTCCCTGCTGATTTTGTACGTTTGCCCACTGACAAAGAAATGATCAGTCTATAATTTTAATGGTAGGTTTATTTGAACAGTGAGAGACAGAATAACAACAAAAAAATCCAGAAAAACACAAACACAAAAATGTTAGAAATTGATTTGCATTTGAATGAGATGTCCTACTTGCCCAGGGAGGTTAATGTGAGAGAATTGTATTTCTGTTTAAAGTTTCACCAAGTAATCGGCACGCCCCCATGAACAGACGGAACCTGGCGTCATGAGACAGCCTTTTTCTGTTATTCCGAATATAACCCCCACCCAGGGTTTCTATCACCAGACCAGCTTGACTCGATAACGAGAGGGCCAAGGTTTGACCATGCATTCCTCTTTCTGAATTTGTACTTTGGTGTGAAAAGTGCAAAGCAATCCCAGAACAACAGCAAAGGACCTTGTGAAGATGCTGGAGGAAACGGGTACAAAAGTATCTATATCCACAGTAAAGCGAGTTCTATATCGACATAACCTAAAAGGCCGCTCAGAAAGGAAGAAGCCACTGATCCAAAACCGCCATAAAAAAGCCAGCATGTTGCTTCAATATATCCACATAATTTTCCATCCTCATGATGCATTCTATATTGTGAAGTGCACTAGTCCCTCCTGCAGCAAAGCACCCCCACAACATGATGTTGCCACCCCCGTGTTTCACGGTTGGGATGTTGTTCTTTGGCTTGCAAGCCTCCTCCTTTTTCATCCAAACATAACGATGGTCATTGTGGCCAAAAAGTTCAATTTTTATTTCCTCAGAGCAGAGGACATTTCTCCAAAAAGTACGATCTTTGTCCCCATGTGCATTTGCAAACCGTAGTCTGGCTTTTTTATGGCGGTTTTGAAGCAGTGGCTTCTTCCTTGCTGAGCGGCCTTTTAGGTTATGTCGATATAGAACTCGCTTTACTGTGGATATAGATACTTTTGTACCCGTTTCCTCCAGCATCTTCACAAGGTCCTTTGCTGTTGTTCTGGGATGAATTTGCACTTTTCGCACCAAAGTACGTTCATCTCTAGGGTACAGAACGCGTCTCCTTCCTGAGTGGTATGACGGCTGCGTGGTCCCATGGTGTTTATACTTGCATACTATTGTTTGTACAGATGAACGTGGTACCTTCAGGCGTTTGGAAATTGCTCCCAAGGATGAACCAGACTTGTGGAGGTCTACAGTTTTTTCTGATGTCTTGGCTGATTTCTTTTGATTTTCCCATGATGTCAAGCAAAGAGGCACTGAGTTTGAAGGTAGGTCTTGAAATACATCCACAGGCACACCTCCAATTGACTCAAATGATGTCAATTACCCTATCAGAAGCTTCTAAAGCTATGACATTTTCTGGAATTTTCCAAGCTGTTTAAAGGCACAGTCAACTTAGTGTATGTAAACTTCTGACCCACTGGAATTGTGATACAGTGAATTATAAGTGAAATAATCTGTAAACAATTGTTGGAAAAATTACTTATGTCATGCACAAAGTAGATGTCCTAACCGACTTGCCAAAACTATAGTTTGTTAACAAAAACATTTGTGGAGTGGTTGAAAAACGAGTTTTAATGACTCCAACCTAAGTGTATGTAAACCTCCGACTTCAACTGTATTCCTTAATTCCATTATTTTAGGTTGTGTGTATTGTTGTGAATTGTTAGATATTACTGCATTGTTGGAGCAAGAAACACAAGCATTTCGCTACACCCGTAATAACATCTCCTAAACATAAAAGGTGATTTGATTATTCTAAGCATGGTCAGAGATGATACACATTGCCTGGCTACCCAGACTCCTTGCTCCGGCCAAACGCTAAGCCCTCGGACGTTAGTTTCTTCACCGCCTAGAGTCTGGATGGGAGTACCTCCCTATACAACTTCTAGAACGCAAACACATTCTAACAATAAACACATTCTAAAGTTCTGATTGGTCCCAGACTGATGGGTTGGACCAGGGCCAGGACACACGTGGGTAAAGAGGCTTTTAGAAAATGTGTCATTGGCTTTGATACTTAGAGATGATCCAGTCGCCGATGCCTTTCTTTTGAATTACACCCCTCATTTTGACGTCGCCACAAACGACTTAAAAGATGGCAGTCTCAGACTGAAGTATGTAGCGAGCATAGAGCAGCAGAAGAGTTCAGTTTGAGTCGTCAAGATACCACACCCAAACAGCACACAGAGAGGGGGACAGGCAACGTAAAAGTGTGTGTGTGTGCACACTAGACATTACTCTCCAGTCAAGTCTCACACCTCCACTAGAACAGTCCCATTCATCACAGTATCCCAGACAGGACAAGGGTCACACAAAACACACACCTCATTAAACAGGAATGCAAGAGACAACATCAACCGTAACGTCAGTCTAGTACAGTGCAGCTCACATCATAAACATGGTCTCTCTGACCGGACCTTGGAAGGAACACACCCCCTCCCCCTCCCTCCTCCTCCTCCTTCTTCTTCTTCTTCCTCCTTCCTCCTCCTCCTACCATCAAGGATGAGGTGGGAGGATATTTACTCAGATTGAAAAGGAATGTGTCTTGTAGACTTGTTTACGTGCTGCTGTGCAGTTTGTTGCTAACCTTTTTAATTACCGTTTTATATTCCCCCCCCCCCCCGTTCAACTTTTTCACCCCGGACGCTTTATCTGGACCTGGTTCTACAGGACCTCCACCAGCCGAAGCTAAGTAGTAACATTAACATTATGCCTTCTAATTGCAGTCACTGTTCTCATAATCTACAGGAGAACGATGGCCTTACGGCGAGGACAGCCGTGCTGCAAGCCCAGCTACAGACAAAATCGTTAGGAAAGAGTAATTTAAGTGTAGTAAAGGATGAAACAGCATCTGTGCCACCAATAAGTACAGATAGTAACGTTAGTATAAATCCCCTCGCACGGTCCCTGCAGCCGTACAATTTTCTCATGGCTTCTGGAAGGAAACGCTGTAGGAATGCTCAACCGGTGTCGCTCATTCAGCTGACAAACTTTCAACCGGTTCTCCCCATTAAGCAGCGGGTCGGAGTCAAAGGCCGAGACTTCTCTGGTCTCTCCTCCTCCCGTTACGGGGTCTGAGATGCCGAAGCCTCTCACCATTAGCTCTGACAAATTGAAAACCCTAGTCATTGGCGACTCCATTAGCTGCAGTATTAGACTTAAAACGAATCATCCAGCGATCATACACTGTTTACGAGGGGGCAGGGCTACCGACGTTAATCTGAAGATGGTGCTGGCTAAAGCTAAAACTGGCTGGTGTAGAGAGTATAGAGATATTGTTATTGTTAGGATGAAAGTCAGAGGTCACCAAGCGCAACATATCTTTAGCGTGTAAATCAGCTAGAAAGATGTGTCGGCATCGAGTAATTGTCTCTGGCCCCCTACCAGTTAGGGGGAGTGATGAGTCTACAGCAGAGTCTCACAACTCAATCGCTGGTTGAAAACTGTTTTCTGCCCCTCCCAAAAGATAGAATTTGTAGATAATTGGCCCTCTTTCTGGGACTCACCCACAAACAGGACCAAGCCTGGCCTGTTGAGGAGTGACTCCATCCTAGCTGGAGGGGTGCTCTCATCTTATCTACGAACATAGACAGAGCTCTAACTCCTCTAGCTCCACAATGAGATAGGGTGCAGGCCAGGCAGCAGGCTGTTTGCCAGCCTGCCAGCTTAGTGGAGTCTGCCACTATCACAGTCAGTGTAGTCAGCTTAGCTATCCCCATTGAGACCATGTCTGTGCCTCGATCTAGGTTGGGCAAAACTAAACATGGCGGTGTTCGCCTTAGCAATCTCACTGGAATAAAGACCTCCTCCATTCCTGTCATTATTGAAGAGATTGTGATACCTCACATCTCAAAATAGGGCTACTTAATGTTAGAGCCCTCACTTCCAAGGCAGTTATAGTCAATGAACTAATCACTGATCATAATCTTGATGTGATTGGCCTGACTGAAACATGGCTTAAGTCTAATGAATTTACTGTTAAATGAGGCCTCTCCTCCTGGTTACACTAGTGACCATATCCCACGCGCATCCCGCAAAGGCAGAGGTGTTGCTAACATTTCCGATAGCAAATTTCAATTTACAAAAAAAAGGAAAAAAATACAGTTTGTCTTTTGAGCTTCTAGTCATGAAATCTATGCAGCCTACTCAATCAATCACTTTTTATAGCTACTGTTACAGGCCTCCTGGGCTGTATACAGCGTTCCTCACCGAGTTCCTATCGGATCTTGTAGTGATGGCAGATAATATTCAAATTTTTGGTGACTAATATTCACATGGAAAAGTCTACAGACCAACTCCAAAAGGCTTTCAGAGCCATCATCGACTCAGTGGGTTTTATCCAACATGTCTCCTGACGTACTCACTGCCACAGTCATACTCTGGACCTAGTTTTATCAAGTGGAATAAGTGTTTTGAAACTTAATGTTTTTCCTCATAATCCTGGACTAAGGGACCACCATTTTATTACGTTTGCAATCGCAACAAATAATCTGCTCAGACCCCAACCAAGGATCATCAAAAGCCATGCTGTAAATTCTCGGACAACCCAAAAGATTCCTAGATGCCCTTCCAGACTCCCTTCCACCTACTCAAGGACATCAGAGTACAAAAATCAGTTAACCGCCTAACTGAGGAAATCAATTTAACCTTGTATAATACCCTAGATTAGAGGTTGACCGATTATGATTTTTCAACGCCGATACCGATACTGATTATTGGAGGACCAAAAAAAGCCGATACTGATAAATCGGCCGATTTTTTTACTTTTTTAAATTTGTAATAATGACAATTACAACAATACTGAATGAACACTTATTTTAACTTAATATAATACATCAATAAAATCAATTTAGCCTCAAATAAATAATGAAACATGTTCAATTTTGTTTAAATAATGCAAAAACAAAGTGTTGGAGAAGAAAGTAAAAGTGCATTATGTGCCATGTAAGAAAGCTAACGTTTAAGTTCCTTGCTCAGAACATGAGAACATATGAAAGCTGGTGGTTCCTTTTAACATGAGTCTTCAATATTCCCAGGCAAGAAGTTTTAGGTTGTAGTTATTATAGGAATTATAGGACTATTTCTCTCTATACGATTTGTATTTCATATACCTTTGACTATTGGATGTTCTTATAGGCACTTCAGCATTGCCAGTGTAACAGTATAGCTTCCATCCCTCTCCTCGCTCCTACCTGGGCTCGAATCAGGAACACATCGACAACAGCCACCCTTGAAGCAGCGTTACCCATGCAGAGCAAGGGAAACAACTACTCCAAGTCTCAGAGCGAGTGACGTTTGAAACGCTATTAGCGCGCACCCGGCTAACTAGCTAGCCATTAATATGGTCGAATCCGGAAACTTTCATCTCGAAATCAAAACGTTTTTCCTGTCAGTGAAATACGGAACCGTTCCGTATTTTATCTAACGGGTGGCATCCCTAAGTATAAATATTCCTGTTACATTGTAAAACCTTAAATGTTATGTCATAATTACGTAAAAATCAGGCAAATTAGTTCGCAACGAGCCAGGCGGCCCAAACTGTTGCATATACCCTGACTCTGCGTGCAATGAATGCAAAATAACACAATTTCACCTGCTTAATATTGCCTGCTAACCTGGATTTCTTTTAGCTAAATATGCAGGTTTAAAAATATATACTTCTGTGTATTGATTTTAAGAAAGGCATTGATGTTGATGGTTAGGTACAGTCGTGCAACGATTGTGCTTTTTTCGCAAATGCGCTTTTGTTAAATCATCCCCCGTTTGGCGAAGTCGGCTGTCTTTGTTAGGAAGAAATAGTCTTCACAGTTCGCAACGAGCCAGGCGGCCCAAACTGCTGCATATTCCCTGACTCTGTTTGCAGGCAATATTAACTAAATATGCAGGTTTAAAAATATATACTTGTGTATTGATTTTAAGAAAGGCATTGATGCTTATGGTTGGAGCAACGTGTACCTAAGCGAATATATGCAACGCAGGACAGGCTAGATAAACCAGTAATATCATCAACCATGTGTAGTTAACTAGTGATTATGATTGATTGATTGTTTTTTATAAGATAAGTTTAATGCTAGCTAGCAACTTACCTTGGCTTCTTACTGCATTCGCGTAACAGGTAGGCTCCTCGTGGAGTGCAATGTAAAGCAGATGGTTAGAGCGTTGGACTAGTTAACCGTAAGGTTGCAAGATTGAATCCCCAAGCTGACAAGGTAAAAATCTGTCGTTCTGCCCCTGAACAAGGCAGTTAACCCACCGTTCCTAGGCCGTCATTGAAAATAAGAATGTGTTCTTAACTGACTTGCCTAGTTAAATAAAGGTCTATAAAAAAAATAAAAAAAATAAATCGGCATCCAAAAATACCGATTTCCGATTGTTATGAAAACTTGAAATCGGCCCCAATTAAATCGGCCATTCCATTAATCGGTCGACCTCTACCCTAGATGCAGTCACACCCCTAAAAACAAAAAACAAACATTTAAAACGATCTCCCATTCGTCAAAAAATTTGAAAAAGCTGATGCGCAGCAACTCACTGCCTTCCTGAAGACAAACAATCTATACGAAACGCTTCAGTCAGGTTTTAGATCCCATCATAGCACTGACTGCACTCGTGAAGGAGGTAAATTACCTTCTAATGGCATCAGACCAAGGCTCTGCATCTGTCCTCGTGCTCCTAGACCTTAGTGCTGCTTTTGATACCGTCGATCACCACATTCTTTTGGAGATTGGAAACACAAATTTGTCAACACGGACGAGTTCTGGCCTGGTTTAGATCTTATCTGTCGGAAAGATAACAGTTTGTCTCTGTAGATGGTTTGTCCTCTGACAAATCAACTGTAAATTTTGGTGTTCCTCAAGGCTCCGTTTTAGGAGCACTATTGTTTTCACTATATATTTTACCTCTTGGTGATGTCATTCAGAAACAAATGTTAACTTTCACTGCTATGCGGACGACACACAGCTATACATTTCGATGAAACATGGTGAAGCCCCAAAATTGCCCTCCCTGGAAGCCTGTGTTTCCGACATAACTGGATTGCGGAAAATGTTCTACTTTTAAACTCGGACAAAACAGAGATGCTTGTTCTAGGTCCCAAGAAACAAAGAGATCTTCTGTTGAATCTGACAATTAATCTTGATGGTTGGAGACTCGTCTCAAATAAAACTGTGAAGGACCTCGGCGTTACTCTGGACCCTGATCTCTTTTTTGACAAACATATCAAGACTGTTTCAAGGTAAGCTTTTTTCCATTTACGTAACATTGCAAAAATCTAAATCTTTGTCCAAAAATGATGCAGAAAAATTCATCCATGCTTTTATCACTTCTAGGTTAGACTACTGCAATGCTCTACTTTCCAGCTACCCGGATAAAGCACAAAATAAACTTCAGTTAGTGCTAAACACGGCTGCTAGAATCTTGACTAGAACCCCAAAAATGGATCATATTACTCCAGTGCTAGCCTCTCTACACTGGCTTCCTGTTAAGGCTAGGTCTGGTTTCAAGGTTTTACTGCTAACCTACAAAGCATTTCATGGGCTTGCTCCTACTTATCTTTCCGATTTGGTCCTGCCGTACATACCTACACGTACGTTACGGTCACAAGACGCAGGCCTCCTTACTGTCCCTAGAATTTCTAAGCAAACAGCTGGAGGCAGGGCTTTCTCCTGTAGAGCTCAATTTTTATGGAATGGTCTGCCTACCCATGTGAGAGACGCAGACTCGGTCTCGACCTTTAAGTCTTTACTGAAGACTCGTCTCTTCAGTAGGTCCTATGATTGAGTGTAGTCTGGCCCAGGACTGTGAAGGTGAACGGAAAGGCACTGGAGCAACGAACCGCCCTTGCCGTCTCTGCCTGGCCGGTTCCCCTCTATCCACTGGGATTCTCTGCCTCAAATCCTATTACAGGGGCTGAGTCACTGGCATACTGGTGCTCTTCCATGCTGTCCCTAGGAGGGGTGCGTTACTTGAGTGGGTTGAGTCACTGACGTGATCCTGTCCGGGTTGGCACCCCCCCTTGGGTTCGTGCTGTGGGGAGATCTTTGTGGGCTATACTCGGCCTTGTCTCAGGATAGTAAGTTGGTGGTTGAAGCTCTCACTCTAGTGGTGTGGGGGCTGTGCGTTGGCAAAGTGGGTGTTTGGCCCTGTCCGGGGGTATCGTCGGATGGGGCCCACAGTGTCTCCCGACCCCTCCTGTCTCAGATTCCAGTATTTATGCTGCAATAGTTTATGTGTCAGGGGGGCTAGGGTCAGTGTTATATCTGGACTATTTCTCCTGTCTTATCCGGTGTGAATTCAAGTCGTCCCCCCCCCCCCCCCCCCCAGGACTACCTGGCCTGATGACTCCTTGTTGTCCCCAGTCCACCTGGTCGTGCTGCTGCTCCAGTTTCAACTGATCTGCCTGCGGCTATGGAACCCTGACCTGTTCACCAGACGTGCTACAGACCTGCTGTTTTCAACTCTCTGGAGACAGCAGGAGCGGAAGAGATACTCTCAATGATCGGCTATGAAAAGCCAAATGACATTTACTCCTGAGGTGCTGACCTGTTGCACCCTCGACAACTACTGTGATTATTATTATTTGACCCTGCTGGTCATCTATGAACATTTGAACATCTTGGCCATGTTCTGTTATAATCTCCACCTGGCACAGCCAGAAGAGGACTGGCCACCCCTCATAGCCTGGTTCCTCTCTAGGTTTTGGCCTTTCTAGGGAGTTTTTCCTAGCCACCGTGCTTCTACACCTGCATTGCTTACTGTTTGGGGTTTTAGGCTGGGTTTCTGTACAGCACTTTGTGACATCAGCTGTTGTAAGGGCTTTATAAATACATTTGATTTGATTGGCATTTCTAAGACTGCGTCCCAAATGGCACCCTATAGTGTATTACTTCTGAAAAAGGTCCATAAGCTCTGGTCAAAAGTAGTGCAGTGTATAGGGAATAGGCTGCCATTTGGGACGCAAACCTACAGTTAATAATTAGCCAAGCTAAAATTATCATTGTGTGTGTCCTGAGGTATACTGAAATTAAAATCCAGTAATTTTATTTATGTCAGTTTCAAAAGAGCAACACCAAGGCTCTTCCTCAATACATCTCTCCTCGATTCCTTCTCAAAATGCATTGGGGAAGAGTGTCCAAAGGGAAGGACCTTGGACCTTCTCCTCCAATATGGCTGAGGAGTTGAGTAGAGAGGATGCGAGGAGTTGCGGAAAGACAAACTGAGATAGGCTGGTGGCCTTGGTGCTGATACTCTGACCTTGTGCCCTTTGACACTATGTTTTGGCATTGTATATAGATATAGGTAAAGCCTGAGGTCTGGTTAAATATTGCTCCTAATGTGATCAATATTAATGATCATATGGTGTCAGGTACACAGCTGCCCAGCAGCAGATAACCAGTGGGGTCAGATCCTACACACACACACACACACACACACACACACACACACACACACACACGCGCTCCTCATCAACCACAACAAAGCCAGCGGAGGTTAAAAAAAAGACTCCAGTCGACCCTCTCCATTGGGATTGAGAGGAAATCCATACAAGGTCCAGTCATTAAGTTAACCAAGGTGGAATTCCCCCTCCTCTTCCCACCCATCCATCCGTGTACCAATGGTCCAGTCCACTCATCTCCCTAAGGGAGCAGTCAACCAGGAGAAGAGGGGGTGGGTCTGGGGTGGAGACAGGCCATGATGGATGAGCCACCCCAACAGCTGGGTCCCAATGAAAAGACACTGGTCCCATATTCCAACATAGGGAGGAGGGAAGAGAGAGAGCGAGACACAGAGGACGGGGGAAGAGAGAAAGCGAGACACAGAGGACGGGGAAGAGAGAGAGCGAGACACAGAGGACGGGGGAAGAGAGAGAGCGAGACACAGAGGACGGGGAAGAGAGAGAGCGAGACACAGAGGACGGGGAAGAGAGAGAGCGAGACACAGAGGACGGGGAAGAGAGAGAGCGAGACACAGAGGACGGGGAAGAGAGAGAGTGCGAGAGAGAGAGAGCACGCGAGAGAGAGCGCGCCCGAGAGAGAGCGCGCCCGAGAGAGAGCGCGCCCGAGAGAGAGCGCGCCCGAGAGAGAGCGCGCCCGAGAGAGAGCGCGCCCGAGAGAGAGCGCGCCCGAGAGAGAGCGCGCGAGAGAGAGAGCGCGCGAGAGAGCGCGCGCGAGAGAGAGCGCGCGAGAGCGAGTGAGCGAGACACAGGAAGACCAAGAAAAGGAAATAAAAACAGAGAGAGAAAGACTGACAGAGAAAGACGGAGCAATAGACGACTGAATTATCATGATAACAATAAATTCATCACATTAATGTGCACCAGTTAGTTTTTTACATCACCCTTAAAACTACCACTTGAATATTGTAGCTATCAATTGTCCAGTTAGCAATAGCCCATATTAACAGACTTCATATCAAACGTCACATTCCTTATCAGAAAAATGTCCTCGATAAATAGTCAGTTCGGTCTGTATCGATCATTTTCGGTTTATCGTCCCAGCTCTAGTGTATGAGAATAGGGGTCTAGGCAAGAGGGGCTTTCTTGTCCCTTCTGTTCCAATCAGCTCTATTTAAAACACAATGGACACCCCTCCAGCATCCCAGCCCCTCCTGCTGATCACAAATAGGACTCTGTGTGTGTGGAGGTTTGGCGGGATGTTGGAAGCTGAAAGAAAAGGGGGGCGGGGAGCGCACACACACACACAAATGTAAACCTACCCACGCAGACACAGTATGGACCTCGGTCCCCACAGGGTCACTATAACATCATGTAGAGACAGATCTGTCACACTCTTCTCCTGTTAACACAGATAGGCAGATCTAGAGGGGCATTGATCCACACCCACCCACCCACCCAGACGTGCCATCTATCTATCTATACTACACACTGTCCTACCTGGACATGCTATCTATCTATACTACACACTGTCCTACCTGGACATGCTATCTATCTATACTACACACTGTCCTACGTGGACATGCTATCCATCTATACTACACACTGTCCTACCTGGACATGCCACATAGCTACAGTAACCACTATGGACACGTCACTCTACAGCAGCTCATTCACACCGACATGCAGCTCATTGGTTTGTGTCGACACCATTTCTTAGTAAGTCAATGACTATTAATGTGTTGATCAGAGCTTTCAACGTGATTGAGGGTTCTATGAAAAGTCATTCTGGTACAGAAAAACGATGAAGAGAGGCTACGTTCTCCTAAAGCAGACCCTCAGACCCCTTTAAATAGATAAATAAATAAAGACCGTTAACAGATGCTGAGACTGATAATTACACACGCCTTCTGCTCCTCCAATTCCCTAGCGTCTTCATTAATCTCTCTTCATCACGGTCCAGCCTCGTTAGCAGAGCCTTGTTCACCAGTTCTTGACATACAATGTAAAGACGGTAATCATAACAGCGCATCAACACACTGAAAACAGATTCCTGACCAGCCATGTCTGCACGCCCAACCGCCCCAAATCACCCTTGCCTTTATTATCAGATAGAAACACCCCTCGTCATGGCACTACGACAGCTACCCACCTCACTCACACACACGGGCCATTTCACATACAGTAAATAAAACTGTGGGAATGTAGTGTAAGACAGTCCTCACATGACCCAAGTTGAGTGGCCCATAAGTCCTCATATGACCCAGGTTGAGTGGCCCTAATCAAGGCTTCCTGAAGTCCTCACATGACCCAGGTTGAGTGGCCCTAATCAAGGCTTCCTGAAGTCCTCACATGACCCAGGTTGAGTGGCCCTAATCAAGGCTTCCTGAAGTCCTCATATGACCCAGGTTGAGTGGCCCTAATCAAGGCTTCCTGAAGTCCTCACATGACCCAGGTTGAGTGGCCCTAATCAAGGCTTCCTGAAGTCCTCATATGACCCAGGTTGAGTGGCCCTAATCAAGGCTTCCTGAAGTCCTCATATGACCCAGGTTGAGTGGCCCTAATCAAGGCTTCCTGAAGTCCTCACATGACCCAGGTTGAGTGGCCCTAATCAAGGCTTCCTGAAGTCCTCATATGACCCAGGTTGAGTGGCCCATAAGTCCTCATATGACCCAGGTTGAGTGGCCCTAATCAAGGCTTCCTGAAGTCCTCACATGACCCAGGTTGAGTGGCCCTAATCAAGGCTTCCTGAAGTCCTCATATGAACCAGGTTGAGTGGCCCATAAGTCCTCATATGACCCAGGTTGAGTGGCCCTAATCAAGGCTTCCTGAAGTCCTCATATGACCCAGGTTGAGTGGCCCTAATCAAGGCTTCCTGAAGTCCTCATATGACCCAGGTTGAGTGGCTATTTGGCTAAGGTGTATGTAAACCTGACTTCAACTGTATATAACAACTCTGCCTAACTGCAGAAAAACTAGAATATACTGTTTTGAAAAACGAATTGTTCTGGGAAATATACATTATTGATTACTGTATATAGAAAAAATGCTACAGTTTTCTTTTAAGACACATTTAACATTCATTATTTAATTTCCCATGGAGGACATTCCAGATAAATATTTTAAGCTCAACCAAAACAGACTAGAAAGTCTTCATAGAGCCGCTCAGCCCAAAAACAACAAAGACCAACCCACAAACAAATAAACAAAGGCGAACAAAACCCCAGCGGTCGTTCTGCAAGGTCGGCACATTTTCCCATATTAATACATTTGAATAGCAAAACCAACCACAATGCAGGCTGTGACCCAGTTGAGCTGCCAAGGGCACAATCCAACCCCTATTGAAGTATTTCTGGAGTAACATTTGAACATATGTAGGAAGCTACGTCAGAAAGAAATGGCTGAATGAACAGCTGAACAGCTCATGTAGTGTTAAACTACTAGATGTCTTACAGAGTTCCAGTACTTGACCCTGGCAGTACTTGACCCTGGCAGTACTTGACCCTGGATGAATTAATCCAAATCCTCAGAGACTGTACTGTATCTTAAGTGGCTTTCACACTACACAATATCCACCATGAATTTCATATTTGGTACATCTAATTTTTAGGAAGTCCAGGTCACTCCAAATGAATAGCTGGGCAAAATATGAGCAATGTGAATACACACACACACACACACACACACACACACACACACACACACACACACACACACACACACACACTGACATTTAGCAGACGTTTTTATCCAAAGCAGCTTAGTCATGCGTGCATACATTTCCATCTATACGGTGCATTCTGAAAGCATTCAGACCCTTCACTTTTCCCACATTTTGTTACAGCCTTATTCTAAAATTGATTAAATGTATGTTTTTCCTAAACCTTCACACAATACCCCATAATGACAAAGCGAAAATAGGGTCAGACATTTTTGCAAATTCATATAATTTCTTTAAACTGAAATACCTTATTTACATAAGTATTCAGACCATTTGCTATGAGACTCAAAATTGAGCTCAGGTGCATCCTGTTTCCATTGATCATCCTTGATGTTTCTACAACTTGATTGGAGTCCACCTGTGGTAAATTCAATTGATTGGACATGATTTTGAAAGGAACACACCTGTCTATATAAGGTCCCACAGTTGACAGTGCATGTCAGAGCAAAAACCAAGCCATGAGGTCAAAGGCATTATTGTAGAGCTCCGAGACAGGATTGTGTAGAGGCACAGATCTGGGGAAGGGTACCAAAACATTTCTGCAGCATTGAAGGTCCCCAAGAACACAGTGACCTCCATCATTCTTAAATGGAAGAAGTTTGGAACCACCAAGACTCTTCCTAGAGCTGGCTGCCCGGCCAAACTGAGTAATTGGGGGAGAAGGACTTTGGTCAGGGAGGTGAACCTGACGGTCACTCTGACAGAGCTCCATAGTTCCTCTGTGGAAACGGGAGAACCTTCCAGAAGGACAACCATCTCTTCAGCACCCCGCCGATCCGGCCTGTATGGTAGAGTGGCCAGACGGACACCACTCCTCAGTAAAAGGCACATGACAGCCCGCTTGGAGTTTGCCAAAAGGCACCTAACGACTCTCAGACCATGAGAAACAACATTCTCTGGTCTGATGAAACTGAGATTGCCCTCTTTGGCCTGAATGCCAAGCGTCACGTCTGGAGGAAGCCTGGCACCATCCCTACGGTAAAGCATGATGGTGGCAGCATCATGCTGTGGGGATGTTTTTCAGCGGCATGGACTGGGAGACTAGTCAGGATCGAGGGAAACATTAACAGAGCAAAGTACAGAGATCCTTGATGAAAACTTGCTCTAGTGCGCTCAGAACCTCAGACTAGAGTGAAGGTTCACCTTCCAACAGGACAACAACCCTAAGCACACACCCAAGACAACGCAGGAGTGGCTGTGGGACAAGTCTGAATGTCCTTGAGTGGCCCAGCCAGAGCCCGGACTTGAACCCGATCGAACATCTCTGGAGAGACCTGAAAATATCTGTGCAGTGACGCTCCCCATCCAACCTGACAGAGCTTGAGAGGATCTGCAGAGAAGAATGGGAGAAACTCCCCAAATACAGGTGTGCCAAGCTTGTAGCCTCATAACCAAATTAGACTTGATGCTGTAATCGCTGCCCAAGGTGCTTCAAAAAAAGAACTGAGTAAAGGGTCTCAATACATATGTAAAAACATATTTTTATTTTTAATACATTTGCAAAAATGTCTAAAAACTGTTTTTGTTTTGTCATGTGGTATTGTGTGTAGATTGATTAGGGGAAAAAACGATTTAATCCATTTTAGAATAAGCTGTAACATAAAATGTGGATAGGGGTCTGAATACTTTCAGAATGTGCTGTAGGTGGCCCAAGCAGGAATGTGAAACCTTTGGTGCTGCAAGTGCTTTGCTCTACCAACTGAGCCACTATGGTCTAACAACTGGCAACACAGAATGGTTCTACGCGAGCCGCTGGCCCAACCGGATGCACAATTGCAAACCTGTCAAGGGATTGACCCAGTTCTTCCATTTCAAAGCCTTTGACAGTGCAGGATATTTAAGTCCCCTGCATCAAAGGTGAGGAACCAAATCTTAAAACCAATACCCCTCCAATGTGTAATACCCTGTAGAATTTTCTGTACTTGAGCAACGGAGCATTAGACACAAAAATGTTTTGATAAAGAGGGAAGTGTACTCTACAGCCCTTGAGCATCAACATGTGAATGTCACAGGAACAGTCAAGTGGTGATTACGATTCCAGACTGTTTCCGCGGAGCGGGAAGAAGAGAGGGATGGATGGAGGGGACATTAGCTGACAGGGAACGGAGGACGACCTCTGAAGGAGTGTTACCTCTCCCGCTCTCTTTGATTTGGCCAAATGCATTACAGCTGGACATCGTTTGTGAGACGGAGATTAAAAGGGACATGATTTGATTACTTCTGCCTGCTTGTTATGAATACTGCTCTGTCGCTGAAGGAAAGTCAACTTACTCTACAAAGAGACTATGTAGATCGAGACTGCTGATTACATGACGGCTGTATATTAACTCTTTCAGGTATGAGGTCATGCAGAAAGACATGGCTGAAGGCAAAGCAGAAAAAAAATAAACTTAGAGGCTAATTTCTTCATTCAAGGTTTTGTTGCAGAGGCCTGAAGGCAAGGGTTGTAGCAATACTAACGTCAGTGGAAGTGTGTGTGTGAGCGCGTGCGTGTTTACACAAGTCTGAGTGACGAAGTGGTTTGGTATTTGTTCCTTTAGGCTTGGTTTCAAAACTGCCTGCCATGGTCAGTCTGGAGTTGAACAGGACTGCCAAAGGAACAAAGATGCCATCATGGATCTTAGCATGGAGTCCAGTGTCGTGTCTTTGGGTACCATTAAACTGAAGATACGTTTATCAATTAGCTCCCTGTAATTATTATCACGCGATTAAACTGATTAATCGTTTAACTGTAATTAACTAGGAGATCGGGGCACCAAGGAGAATATTCAGATTACAAAGCTATAATTTTCCTAATATAACTTTCCTGTACTATAATATTCTATTATAGTATAGGCCGATTATCTTCTAGTTTCAATGGTGTATTTTACCTCACGTTAGTCTCATTCCAAACGTCGTAAATTGTTGTATCTGCACGAACCCAGTCTTTACTAAAATCATCCATACATCAATTGTCTTAAAATCATTTATTTACTACACTAAGTAATTAACAGAAAACATACAAACAGTAATTATCGTCACACAGGATTGGTAGGGGAATGTGCCCTACTGGCTAACAAGCATGGCTGGTCTGTTAGACAATGGGTCATAAAACGGTAAGCTGAGAAGTTACACAGAGTTCATTAATATTAACAATTGACAATTGAAGGCTCACTCATTCGGGAACAAATGCAATATCAATATATATTTACGCTCATGTGTCGTCGGGATTCTTGTTGGAGAGTTTTGTTCTGATGGAGAGTTTGTCAGCGTTCTCTCTCTCTCTCTCTCTCGGTTAGAATGGATCGTTCAGAGTGACATTCATGAATGTCGTCATAGAATGGATGTGGTTGGTCTTCGCGTTCGATGATATAATTTACTTAGCTGCAGACTAATAATTAATATCAAAGACTTGTTCTTATTCTGTCGATATCGATAGTAAAAGTTAACCACGTGGTATAGTTCACTTTCAGTAGAGTACTTGGCTGGTCAAACCTCTGGGCCAAACTCACGATGGAGTGTAGGCCTGGTCTGTAGAAATGTAAATCAGGGGGTCTTTTATAGTACCCAGAGAACAGGCTTGTCAAATGACGCCTGGTCCTGTATGTGTCCCTGGGGCGTGCCTATGACTGAGCTAGACTTGGTTACAGAAATATAATTCTATCACATTAACATCAGTACATAGCATCTCAATGTATTACAAATAGCTTTATCCTTAATAATACATTGTATACACCCATGTGGATTCAGTCTCATCGCTGAGGCTATCATGTAGACCGTTTTAGGGTAATATGGCTATATTGTCTCTTCTGAGTATCACAAAATTGTACCAAGCGGATCAGTTCGTAGCTGGAGTCTTCATCAATCTTCCATATCTTCTCCAGAACACACATGTCGCTAGGTTCTCCAATTCTATGAGTTGGAAGAATTTCCTTTGTCTCTCTATGAAACATGTTGTAGTAGATTCTCCTCTTGGAATTTTTACAACCCTGGGTTGGGGGGGAAGGTAGGTTGGGTGATGGAACAAAGGGGAGGGGGTCAACTGTCCTTCCTGTACCCAAAGAGGCCAACGTCATGACATACCCCCCCTGGTGGTTTGGATCTTGTTTATCCTGCAAGTTACAAATCAACATAAAATCATGACCACGTGATGTCCCATTGGTAGATCATCGTTGCAGTCCTCTCTGGTGGTTGAACTTGGTAGGCTCTCTGAAAGCGGAGCCGTCCACCACAAGGATGGGCAGTTGAGGTCCGGTTGGTGATCGCCGATGCGGTCTCCTCTAGTGGCGTACCTTGGTAGGTTCCCTGGAAGCTGTAAAGTACCCCAGGGAGGGCCAGGGGATGTCCTGGTTGTTGATCGCCGTTGCGGTCCCCCCCTCTGGTGGTTTACCTTGGTAGTCTCTCTGACAGCGGGCATGCCGCCACAAGGATAGGTTGTGGGTGTCCGGATTTGGGGTCGCCGTTCCGGACCCGTCGTCCAGACTGGAAGATCTGGGCAGTAACTTAGGCAGATGTTAACAACGCACACACACTCATGAAATATATATGATTACATTCATTCCCCAATGAGCGGCGTTGTGGCACTAAGTGATGGTTGTATGGGGACTTTGTTTATGGCTCTATCACTTCCTATGCGTCAAAGGAACTGAACCGAAAAGGAATGAAAGCATAAACAAAACAAAAAAATAAATAAAATATAGTTCTCACACAAAAAAAAAAATCATCTAATTGGACTGTATTCTATATACGTCCAATGTTCTGGCAAAATGATTATCATGGCATTGTCTCTAATGCCATATCTAGGGTTTTTCCTACTTGGTGTGTTGCTTAGGCGCTATCCTAAGTTGATAACTATATGATAAGTCTACAGCTGTAATGCACTAGTTTTGGGCAGTCTACAGGGATGACCTATGGACTTCTGGGAAGAAAACTGGTGAGTGCTGTAGAGTCAAAGGCCTAGAAGTAAATGTTCAACTTTACTAAGGCTGGTATATTGCTTGGGCCCTTAAGTGGTCCTAGCATAAATCCTAATTGGATGTTCCGTTGTGCATGTGCGCTTATGCTTACACAAGCGCGCATGTCAAGGGAAGAAAACCAAGTATCCGGGCAGATTACAACTTGTTCAGAATGAGTCTGACGTAGTCAGGTAATTTTCAGGTCAATGCCTGGAGGTCAGTCAGAATTGGTGTCAAGGGAGTCTGTAGTAGTTTTTCTACAAGTCACGGTTTCTTCCACTTTTGTAGTGGCGATAGGTATGAAGTCTATTTCATAGCTATGTTATCCACGGAGGAGCTAACCTCACGACGGAAGTACTCTTTAAGTATTGGACCAGTCACACGTGGTGTGATCATGGTTCATGACTTCTAATAATTTTCCTCCTGAATGGAGGGTCCTATTTATTAGTGGCATGTGTGTTAACCATTGGAAGAGTGCACTGGAGATTCCCCTCCACGTGTTGCACTCTGAGTGACTCCTATGTCGCTGTTGTCAATGGTAATTTGATTGGTTAAAACGCTAACCTTCTTACTGATTGTAGCTGGACTGACTGTTGCTAGTATTGGTACTGGTACTCAAGGGGACCAGTTATCCTACCGATTTATTCTGAAATATTATCTACCGGAACACATGATTGGAGCATTTTACTAGTTGTATGGTAGTTGAACCTACACATGGCAAAGAATGATTATTGATGCCATTTGTTTTGGAGGTGGACAAGTCCACTGGACTTCCTTTACGACCAGTGTGGTACACCTCAGTACTATCTTAGATGTGTTCTAAGATAATCCCCGTCTAGGGGCCTGTCTGCTCCTCACTGTTCTCATAGGAGAGTTTACAACTAGATTTGATTTATGCTCTGGCGGCCTCGTACGGTGTTGTCCGTAGTCTTGACCCCCCCACCGGCCTCGATGAGGCTCATCATGGGTCTGGGCTACTATTCCCCCCCTTTGTGCCTCGGGACCCCCCCACCAGCGGGTGGTGTTGGTGTCCGATGCGCAAACAAGAAGATCGGACCCTACGTACGAGTTTTCAGCGGCCGCGTTGTTATGAGAATGGCTGTAACCTTTCAACCAAATCTCCTGGTGTTTGTGCTTCAAAACGCTCAGTGGCTGTCGAGGCATGTCAGTCCCCACCGCGTCCGCGTGTGGCAACCTCTTCATTACCTGCGAACTGAGACGAGGATATCGGTCTGTGATATCGCAAAGTGTTTCACCAGTGGGGGTCATCGGGTCAGTTGCTGGACTGACGCCATTAGTGTCATTGTAAGGGGTGACAGTCCCGAACAAAGCGGAAGGTGTATCATCGGAAGCAGAGTATACTCTGTGCATCAATGTTTTACTTGCTGAGACGGCCGCAGTGCTTGCGGAAGTGTCCAAAGGGCAAGAGAAGTTCATATCAACTATCGTATTGCACGACTGCAAGGAGGAGGGAAGTTGCTTATTCACAGAGGCAGCTGGCTCGAAATCATGAAAAGAATGGTCAATCAGGTTGGCTGATGGAATGTGTCGAGATATCGTAATATCTCCTTGGATCGGATTCTGCACCAAGAGGTTTCTAAACGTCTTTTTCCCAAGGGGTGCTTTCGACAGATACCCCTCGTGAAGGACTGCGTTGCAGCTAGCGTTAGGGGAAGACAGTGTGGTCAGTGGAGAAGGCACGGTGGCCTGTGACCATACCTGGTTGGTTTTCCAATCCATCAATGGGAGTAACCGATCCATCAAGTCTGCTCCAAGTAGGAGGGTTACAGTTTCGAGGCTGGTAACATACACAGGGTGAACGAGCGATACGTCCTGGAAGTGTAGTTTCAGCATGACTCTCAATGTGAGAGGCGAGGTAGTCTGAGTGACCCCTCGAAGTTTAGTGTCGCATCGTTCCACTTTTAACCAACGTTTAGTTGGCTTCAAAGCCCTTTTGAGATCATCAAACAATGTTTGAGAGATGAGTGATATTGTCGCACCCGAATCAATTAGCGCATGACAAGCTAAGCAGTCCTCCAGGACTGTTTCCAGGTATGGCCGTTTAGATTCGTGGTTAGTGGACATATTCCCCACAAAGTGGAGTGGTCGTTCGCAACGACGTGATGTGCCATGTCTGTTCAAGATGGAAGCAGATTGACTTTTCCGATTTTGAGTGGCCTTGGCTTTAACGAAGCGTTTGACCTTTATCTTCACAACTTTAGTATCAGAGTCTATAGACAAAGCCCGGGGGCTTGTTTCTTGATCAAGCGGGCCCTGGATAGGGTCTTGAATGAGAGCGGGAGAAATTTGAACTTTAACGTCCTTGCTATGGGTGTTAATTCCTGTGGACCTGGTGTCCGGTAATTCCCCGTCTAGTCCTTGTGACTTATCTTTTACCCTTTTCTCAAATTGTTCTCGCTTAAGTTCTTCCCGTAGTGGGACTTCTGGAGAACATTGGTCTACGTTTTGATCGTCCTTCAACCCTTTGTTACCCTTGTGCTCTGACACTTTTTGTGGGTTGGGTGCAGGAACGTAGCGAACGGGTCGATTGTAGCGGTAGTCATGTTGATGGCTACGTACTTTACAGTTATTTCGACCGCGGAGGTTATTGGAATCATGGTTTCGTGGTAGAAACTGTTGTTGTGCGTCATCACTCGACGCTCCAATACCTGATAATGCACCCTCTAACTGGAGTGAGTGCTCCTGGTTAAACTTCAAAACTGAGTGGTCAGGGCTCTTAGCGTTGTGAACTTTTGATGCCTCAAAAGCTGTGCTTGCAAGCTCTCTGAGTTGTAAGATAGGCAAGCCAACGTGGGCAGCAGGGCCCAAGTAGGTAATGAAGGTGGGATACATGTTCGACAGAAACATTTGTTTGAATGGTAAAAGCTCTTCCATTCCTATTTCTGTGAGTAGGCCAAAGTAAGCTGAACGAAGCCTATGATAGTAAGCTTGTGGGTGTTCGTTCCGAGCTTGTTTGACGGTGTTAGCCAGTGAGCTATCGTGTTTGCGAGTCGCAGAACCACTGAATTCTAATTTCAAAGCTGTGGCAAGTTTAGTGTAGTCATTTAGCACGTGTTGCTGTTGTAGACGAATGAACCTTGTCACGTGTCTATTTGACGTTCGCTTCAACAGGTAAACCCTGTCAGAACCTGTAGCGTTCGGGTAGCCATCCAACGCATCCTCTATGTCAGCTAGGAACGTCTCAGTATCGTTTGGCTGACCTGGAATGGGGTCAAAGGTGGGGAAATTCTTGACGAGTTTGTCAAGGTATTCCGCGCCAAGCGGGCGGAGAGGGTTGGCTTCATCCTGTGGAGAGATTGGGGCCGAAAGGCCAAGAGAGGAAGCCAAGCCTTGTTGTTGTTGGCCAAGAGGCGCCATATAACTCAGTACCGAAGGGCAAAGAGGAGAAGATTGAGGGACACATGAGGGAGGCAATGTCTGAAACCTATTGTCTTCACTCCTGTGAGTACAGGGCTCCGGTTGCTTGGATGGGAAGTCGCGCAGTAGAGCGTGACCATTCTGGATTTCCTCCAGATGGTACCTAAGGGTGGAATTCTGCTGCATTGCAGAGTCCACTTGACCGCTTAGATTACTGATTTTGGACACGTGAGTGTCACACCTGCTCCTTTCGGTCTCAAACTTATCTGTCATGGTTTGCAGATAGAGGTCTTGAGTACGGAGCGAGAGATTCAGTGATGAGATTTCCTCTGCTTGCTTAGAAATCAATATTTCCAACCTCATCACCTGAGTTCTCTCATCATTCATTTGGTCAGCGACTTCAATAAGTTCTGCTGATTTATCATCCAACTTTGTCATTGTGTTCATTAACTGATCGTCTTTGGTCTGCAGCGCTTTGAGGAGCACCGTGTTATTTTGAGTAACATTCAACAAAACAGCATGCATGTTGTCAAGTTGAGCGCTCCTGTTTGTAGATAACTCTTCAGATTTATCTAGTTTGGCGTGGACATCATCGTATTTAGTTTTGGCTAAATCGAGTTGTTCCTGTAGCCTATGATTTTGTTCCTGTAGAAAACGATTTTGTTGAAGAGCTTGTGCTTGTTCATCGTCATACGTTTTTGCAATTACATTTAATTGTTCAGTTTTCGAACGCAGTTCCATAGCTAGCAGAATTTTTCCCTTGTCTGCCTTGGTCATTGGTTTCCCGGTTCTCTCCACCTGTCCCTTTATGTCTACCATTACCTGCTCGTGCTTCAGCTGTGCACTGCGGTATTGGACAGATGGCAATCTCGGATGGCAAGACATCAGAGCTAGACTGGAGAGAACCTTTACGAGGCCTGCACCCGATGGTTGATTTTGGAAAACATTGTTGTCTGCTTTTCCACTAATGGCATAATTAGGGTTGTTATCGCTGCTGAGGTCAGAGATCAATCCATTTACGGGTGGAGGTTCACTAATTAGCGGGCGAGTGGGGACCACCCCCTCTGATAGCTTGCACATTATTAGAACATTTGAAAGGAAAAATGTTTTTCCTAATTTTCCAAAATTTGGTTTTGGAACGTGGGGAGCTGCAAAGACGATTTTAATCTATTTATAGACGTTAATGAACCATCAGTACTGTACAGTACTGTGGAAGTTGGGCGTGAATGAATTTGCAAAAGCAAATTGAATTAATCAATGCCAATGATTAGTCCTACCTGGGTAGGCTGTCTGGGTATTAAACTTGAATTACCTGAGAGTTTGCTTCATCCAGGTTAATATGCAAAGTTTAAGTTGTCTCATTTAATTGGAAGAACCTAGAAAGGTATGTTCGACAATTTAACTTATTAAATTGAATGAGACGATTGGTTCCTACAATCTCCATTGACTGGATATCATAAGTGTAAACCGAAGGTCAAATGTTGGGACCCTTCACCACTAGGGTACGCTCCTACCTGGGCTGAGCGTCAGTAAAGGGGTTTTACTGACTGTGCCTTGCTAAAGCAGATTTTACTGATTAATCTATTTAGGATATATCAAACCTGTATAGGCTATCTGGGAATTAACTTTGAATTACCTGAGAGGTTGCTTCATCAAGGTTAATATGCAAAGTTTAAGTTGTCTCATTTTGTTGGAAGAACCTAGAAAGGTATGTTCGACAATTTAACTAAATAAATTGAATGAGGCAATGATACCCAAGCAATTCAGATTGCGGAGTTATCCTAACAGTAATGTAGTTTAAATGTTTAGGGTACATTCACCACTATACTTTCCCTTAAGGCCGAAGCCACATGGGATTCACTCCCGTCAGTAATGGGTTTTACTGAAGGTGCCTTGCTAAAGCAGATTTTACTGATTAATCTATTTATGATATATCAAACCTGTATAGGCTATCTGGGAATTAACTTTGAATTACCTGAGAGATTGCTTCATCAAGGTTAATATGCAAAGTTTAAGTTGTCTCATTTAGTTGGAAGAACCTAGAAAGGTATGTTCGACAATTTAACTAAATAAATTGAATGAGGCAATGATACCCAAGCAATTCAGATTGCGGAGTTATCCTAACAGTAATGTAGTTTAAATGTTTAGGGTACATTCACCACTATACTTTCCCTTAAGGCCGAAGCCACATGGGATTCACTCCCGTCAGTAATGGGTTTTACTGACTGTGCCTTGCTAAAGCAGATTTTACTGATTAATCTATTTATGATATATCAAACCTGTATAGGCTATCTGGGAATTAACTTTCAATTAACCTGAGAGCCTTGCTTCATCTAAGTTAAGTTTGGAAAAAGTTAATAATGTCTCATTATGGACGCCCAATCAATTTTGGATATTTTTTTTAAAAAGATCCACTTGAAAAGGTAAATCTGGCAATTTCACTTGTTAGTTAAATTGAATGAGACGTCATATCCCGTGCTCCACGTTTGAATTTCCCCTAGAGATGTGCTGGCAATTCCTCACCACCAGGGTGCAGAATGATGAAATTTAAACGGAAGTACAAAGGTCGGACTTCCGTCGCGCTACGGAGGAATTTTAAACGTGGTACGGAGAGAGGAAATGTTCCCTCTCTGTTAGCTTGCCCGTAATGCTAAGCTATTGCTACTTGGTTCAGAAGTATCCTTCCAAGCACCAAAATAGGATCCTTTCACTTATGGAAAGGGTGGGTTTTCTAGTGACGTCTCACCTTAACCCCATTCAGCATATTGTGCTAGCGTTTCTGCTGACCGGAGCGACACGGTACTAAAATACAGATACGCATACGGTCTGCCCACACTGTCCTAGTGCGGTAGGCAAATTATTCGGCTCGGTTACCGGACAGTTAACTTCTAAATTCTAACCTTACTCTAGAAGTTAATATTTACCGACAGAAATAGTACCGTTTGGCCTAACGGACTAAAACTGGAATTTATTCCTCACTGCTATCGATATAAGACCGGGGCTATTTTAAATAGCTTCTCTCAATGGAAAATGCACAATCACTTTGTTTAGATAGCAGGCTGTTTGTACAATTCTGTTTGCACAATTGATATATAGAATTTCACAGCAAAGTCCAATTCTATCTTAGATTCCTCACAGGGGGCACCATATATGTCGTGTCTTTGGGTACCATTAAACTGAAGATACGTTTATCAATTAGCTCCCTGTAATTATTATCACGCGATTAAACTGATTAATCGTTTAACTGTAATTAACTAGGAGATCGGGGCACCAAGGAGAATATTCAGATTACAAAGCTATAATTTTCCTAATATAACTTTCCTGTACTATAATATTCTATTATAGTATAGGCCGATTATCTTCTAGTTTCAATGGTGTATTTTACCTCACGTTAGTCTCATTCCAAACGTCGTAAATTGTTGTATCTGCACGAACCCAGTCTTTACTAAAATCATCCATACATCAATTGTCTTAAAATCATTTATTTACTACACTAAGTAATTAACAGAAAACATACAAACAGTAATTATCGTCACACAGGATTGGTAGGGGAATGTGCCCTACTGGCTAACAAGCATGGCTGGTCTGTTAGACAATGGGTCATAAAACGGTAAGCTGAGAAGTTACACAGAGTTCATTAATATTAACAATTGACAATTGAAGGCTCACTCATTCGGGAACAAATGCAATATCAATATATATTTACGCTCATGTGTCGTCGGGATTCTTGTTGGAGAGTTTTGTTCTGATGGAGAGTTTGTCAGCGTTCTCTCTCTCTCTCTCTCGGTTAGAATGGATCGTTCAGAGTGACATTCATGAATGTCGTCATAGAATGGATGTGGTTGGTCTTCGCGTTCGATGATATAATTTACTTAGCTGCAGACTAATAATTAATATCAAAGACTTGTTCTTATTCTGTCGATATCGATAGTAAAAGTTAACCACGTGGTATAGTTCACTTTCAGTAGAGTACTTGGCTGGTCAAACCTCTGGGCCAAACTCACGATGGAGTGTAGGCCTGGTCTGTAGAAATGTAAATCAGGGGGTCTTTTATAGTACCCAGAGAACAGGCTTGTCAAATGACGCCTGGTCCTGTATGTGTCCCTGGGGCGTGCCTATGACTGAGCTAGACTTGGTTACAGAAATATAATTCTATCACATTAACATCAGTACATAGCATCTCAATGTATTACAAATAGCTTTATCCTTAATAATACATTGTATACACCCATGTGGATTCAGTCTCATCGCTGAGGCTATCATGTAGACCGTTTTAGGGTAATATGGCTATATTGTCTCTTCTGAGTATCACAAAATTGTACCAAGCGGATCAGTTCGTAGCTGGAGTCTTCATCAATCTTCCATATCTTCTCCAGAACACACATGTCGCTAGGTTCTCCAATTCTATGAGTTGGAAGAATTTCCTTTGTCTCTCTATGAAACATGTTGTAGTAGATTCTCCTCTTGGAATTTTTACAACCCTGGGTTGGGGGGGAAGGTAGGTTGGGTGATGGAACAAAGGGGAGGGGGTCAACTGTCCTTCCTGTACCCAAAGAGGCCAACGTCATGACACCAGTTACACAAAATACCATTTTAAAATCAATAGACCTGACCGAAACAATACATGGTGAGTAGAATGAGCAGATTGAGCGCCACCATACTTTGCATCTCATTTCCCTAGCCCTGAAATCACAGGACACAGTTCAGAAACAACACATTCCCATTTCCACATCTGCTGTACCTTAGTAACATAATTGATCCTATCTATTCTCTCTCTCGTGGTATAAGTACTATTGCTGATGGTTCCTAAAGGACCAATCCTAAAGTAATTTGTGCAATGGGTTTTGAATGACACCATTACACGCTCTGATTGTGATAGCGCTGAGGTTATAATAGTGTCTAGACCAGGTGTGTGATGTTCAGGGAGTCTCTCTCTGCTGGGGGTAAAGTTCAGGCAGGCAGGCAGGCACACACACCTCCCCTGCAGTGTGGCTGCTGGTTTCCTGTCTGCTCTGGCTGATCATTTCCCTGTAATATATGTGTGTGTGTGTGTGTGTGTGTACATAGTTACCATAAAATCAGTCCCCTCCCAGACAAATCCCAGTGAAAACGTTGACAATAATAAGACACTCAGGAGGCACACGCTCCAAGGCCACGGGGAGTACTGTTTAAACAGAGCTCAAATCACAGGCTTGGCTGAGGGCTGCTACAGCCATAGGGACCATACTGAGACGTAAGGGCACTAATGGAGACAAAAGGTTACTCAGTGATAATCTGCGACAGCGAGCCACTGACAAATGTCTGCTTTACGTTTCCTCAAGGTTTTCTTCCCCGTTTTCCGGAGCATTTTTCTAACCAGGCAACGAGAAAGACTAATAGTGGAAAAGGGTTTACTAAACTGAGAACAAAATGTTTTTATCACAGTGTTGCCTTAGAATAGAGGGAGTCCAAAGGGTGCTGATGAAAAGGGTCTGAACGGCCAGTGTGTTTCCCCAATGTTTGGCTTTTGTGTGAAAAAGTTGAATAATGTGGTTAGGACAGAAATAAAAAGACAGGAATAAAACAGATATGGTTGCTGTGACATAATGGTGGTTGCTTTACCACAAGGGCCACGAGGATAGGTTAGTGGAGGAGTAAACCGCTCACACACACTACGACCCTCCTTCCTCGTACGCACCCACCCCCCGCCTTCAATCCTTCCCCTCCACTCCCCCCCCTTCACCCACCCGGCCAGCCTGGGAAGAAATAGTCCCTGATCCGATTCCACAGTGTAATCACAACACTGGGCTTTGTGGGAGCTAGTGCTCCTAGCTGGCAAAGTGGCAACTTGGACTGGGTGGAATCAAGAGGCAAGTTTACATAACCAAGGTCAGCATGGGAGGAAGAAATAAAATAATCCTTGGCTGGGCCAAAAAAGGCAAAGAGGAGAAGGAAGGAAGGCTAACCAAAGGGAAATATGAAAACAAACAGATAAACGCTACTGTAGGAGGGCCCTTTGGTCTTCAAAGCGGCCAAATCCTCTGGTTTGGGGAGGTAATTGGGACCAGACGTCGACACTTGAAATAGCTGCTGAATGCGTTAGGATGCGGTCGATGGAAGTGGACTTGTCACCAGAGTAGAAAACTCCAGGCCCAAGCCCTGAGCTATTTGCATAATTAAGATGAATTGGAGAAAATGTCTTGGAAGTCTAAACGGTTATTCCTGTTGCCACAATGGGCACTACCCCCTCTACATTAACACTTTCTACCAAAATAAATGCCCAAAATCGTCTTTGGGATGATGTGGGCAGGATGTCTGCTCACTCCTTTCTACATGTGTGACAGCAAACTTAGATATATCGTTTTTAAGAGCAAATTGAGAAACTGTGGATGGCTATATGGCGTGGAGGCCATGTTTTATTGTGTGAGCATACCGTTCCATTCCCACAGTATTCCTTCCTGTCAGTCATGCACCCATATCAGAAACAGACAAAGACTTAGGGTTCTTACCTGTAGAAACACAAGTTCTACTATTCCTTCTCTGACATTGCAAACATCCCAGAATTCCACTTGCTTGTCCCCCATGTACACCAGTCCAAACCTGAAGAAGGAGAAGAGAGGAGATTAAAATCAACAAAAGACGTTGATGCTGAGAACATGCAAAGAAAATATTTTACAGGTCTGCACTACCAGCATATAAGAAAACATAGAAGTAAAAATAAATGCATTTAGTTAATAGTGAAAGTACTTGCTACTAGGCTACAGAATATCCTATTATGAATACATGATCATACTGCTAAAAGGCTCAGAAGAGCAATCACTTGAAGGCTGCTACATATGCAATTATATGCTAATGATCCTTCTCCCACTGGCCAGAGCTAAACTTATGGAATTGTTTAGCTTGAGTCATTCATCACCATCATTATTCATACTGCCCAGGTGAGGCCTGCAGGATTAGGTCAAGGCAGCCTTTGTCGGAGGTGCTACTAAGATGTCTTTGGCAAAAATGTCAAAATGAACAGATTTCTTAAATGATCTTGGATTAATTCTGACCATTTTGAGGAAGTGTATACAGGCTACGGCATCTCAAAATTGACAAACAGTACTATTGCCGCATTTTTTCTCATTTTTCAAGTGAAGGTTAATCATCCAGAGAAAACAGAGCAGGCCAGAGTAAATGGCAGTAATTAAACTGACTACCACTTAACCCTACTTAAGTGTGATTTCGCAACGCCAAACAAAAATGGATCAAAGACCGACCAGACGAAACAACTTCAAAGGTGGTTTACCAGACCCAGATTAAATAGGTACTTTTCCTGTTGAATATCTCATGTATAAGTACAGTAACGTACACACAAATATACGTTTTGAGCAAAAATAGGCATTGTTTTTAGACACAAGTACAAACTTCATGGAGTAGGACATTCAAGGAGGTCTGATGGTGCCCACTGATGTCATCGGCCTCCCCACACGTCAGAGTACACCTGGACCACCTATTGAGATGTGCCTTTTGTTAAGTAAAATCAGGTGATATGAGCTGAAAAGGCGACTGGAGTAGGACTTTAAGCTTATTCCCAAACTAAAAATCACATTGTGCACCTTGACTATGCATTTTAGGTGATTGTAAGGAATGTTATTCACTTCTGCAAAGGAGTTAAAAAAGACAGCCATTGTCAAGGAATACTGCCTGTAAACAGCGCCAACATTCGGTCAAACCTGGAGAATCTCCATAAATCCCTACAGGTAGTAAAAAGACAGTGGTAAGTAAACAATATGTTTCTGCCCGGGTCTGTACTGTAGTAGCATCTGCAGTCTTAGCATTTTGTCATCGCCATGGCGACACATTTAAAACCCTGAGGCCTTTCGCCAGCTGAGCCCTGGCTCATTCGTGACACTTCCTATTTCTGGATCTGTCGGGTCATGCCGCGCAACGCTTCCCTCAGGTGAGGCAAGCACAGACCCAAGGGAAAACCTGAGCTGCTAGGTAGTGATAAACACATTCATTTATCACTACCTAGATGTGGACTGCTAGAGCCTGAGTTGACGTCTGTATGAAGACAAATGGATCTACAGTATATTGGATATTGTTTGGTTCATCGTTTTGACCTGAATGTTTATCTTCATGCAGTTTGGTGGAGGCTGAAATGGAGAAGGTTGTCATCTTAGATCTTTTTTGTTCTCCCCATAAGACTTCCCATTCAGGGATTAGTAGAACAATGGGTCAAGAAGACAGTCTATAGATAACCTTATCAGAAATAGTAAGAATAGCTAGATAGTATAAACCTTTATCACAGATTTACACTGTGTGCACATCTTGCATTGTCAGCTGTTGACTACCTCTGACAGGAAGTAAATTGTATGTTGTAGGGTTGGGCTTGATGGAATTGACTACCTCTGACAGGAAGTAAATGGTATTTTGTAGGGCTGGGCTTTATGGAATTGACTACCTCTGACAGGAAGTAAATGGTATTTTGTGTGAAGGCACTTGTGAAACACCACCATTCACTTTAATTTAATGGAGGTTTTAAGCAGGATGCTTTTAAGTCTTAAAAAAGTGGAACTGACAGTGTTTTAACTACCTTGCAGATATGAAACAGACGATCAGTCAAAAATATCTAATTCCCAGTTTCTCGTCTGAGTGTGCCACAGAGTAGAAGAACTGAGGAATTTACGAACACAACACTGGGTGAATATGACTGGTGTCAGTAAACGTAGGCAAAACAAGTCATTGTTAGTGAAGAATGCTCTAGATCACATATAAACAGCCTAGCTAACCAGCTCTGCTAGGGTGAGTAAAATGGTCAGAATGAGCTGTTCTCTTATTTGTGTCTGGAAGTAGCTAGCTAGCAAGCTAGCCAACTTTAGCCAGTTAGCTTGGGCGCTTGGTTGCAGGCAAGCTGCAGAAGGACGAGTAGGCTACAATTTCCCATTGTTTATCAGTGCAATGTTGACGGGCAACTAGCTGAAACCGTTTATCTAATCTTTCTTTGTTACATTTTAGCTCATCTTGCTCTGGCTAGCATTAGTTGTCAATCTTGTTGTTGATGTGCATAACTGAAGGATAGAGTCTACCTTTTCATGGTTGTTTGATCAATAGGACTCAAATGTAAGAGGACTCTGTGGTATTTACATATACTGCTCAAAAAAATAAAGGGAACACTTAAACAACACAATGTAACTCCAAGTCAATCACACTTCTGTGAAATCAAACTGTCCACTTAGGAAGCAACACTGATTGACAATACATTTCACATGCTGTTGTGCAAATGGAATAGACAACAGGTGGAAATTATAGGCAATTAGCAAGACACCCCCAATAAAGGAGTGCTTCTGCAGGTGGTAACCACAGACCACTTCTCAGTTTCTATGCTTCCTGGCTGATGTTTTGGTCACTTTTGAATGCTGGCGGTGCTTTCACTCTAGTGGTAGCATAAGACGGAGTCTACAACCCACACAAGTGGCTCAGGTAGTGCAGCTCATCCAGGATGGCACATCAATGCGAGCTGTGGCAAGAAGGTTTGCTGTGTCTGTCAGCGTAGTGTCCAGAGCACGGAGGCGCTACCAGGAGACAGGCCAGTACATCAGGAGACGTGGAGGAGGCCGTAAGAGGGCAACAACCCAGCAGCAGGACCGCTACCTCCACCTTTGTGCAAGGAGGAGCAGGAGGAGCACTGCCAGAGCCCTGCAAAATGACCTCCAGCAGGCCACAAATGTGCATGTGTCTGCTCAAACGGTCAGAAACAGACTCCATGAGGGTGGTATGAGGGCTCGACATCCACAGGTGGGGGTTGTGCTTACATCCCAACACCGTGTAGGATGTTTGGCATTTGCCAGAGAACACCAAGATTGGCAAATTCGCCACTGGCGCCCTGTGCTCTTCACAGATGAAAGCAGGTTCACGTGACAGAGTCTGGAGACGCCGTGGAGAACGTTCTGCTGCCTGCAACATCCTCCAGCATGACCGGTTTGGCGGTGGGTCAGTCATGGTGTGGGGTGGCATTTCTTTGGGGGGCCGCACAGCCCTCCATTTGCTCGCCAGAGGTAGCCTGACTGCCATTAGGTACCGAGATGAGATCCTCAGACCCCTTGTGAGACCATATGCTGGTGCAGTTGGCCCTGGGTTCCTCCTAATGCAAGACAATGCTAGACGTCGTGTGGCTGGAGTGTGTCAGCAGTTCCTGCAAGAGGAAGGCATTGATGCTATGGACTGGCCCGCCCGTTCCCCAGACCTGAATCCAATTGAGCACATCTGGGACATCATGTCTCGCTCCATCCACCAACGCCACGTTGCACCACAGACTGTCCAGGATTGGCGGATGCTTTAGTCCAGGTCTGGGAGGAGATCCCTCAGGAGACCATCCGCCACCTCATCAGGAGCATGCCCAGGCGTTGTAGGGAGGTCATACAGGCACGTGGAGGCCACACACACTACTGAGCCTCATTTTGACTTGTTTTAAGGACATTACATCAAAGTTGGATCAGCCTGTAGTGTGTTTTTCCACTTTAATTTTGAGTGTGACTCCAAATCCAGACCTCCATGGGTTGATAAATTGGATTTCCATTGATTATTTTTGTGTGATTTTGTTGTCAGCACATTCAACTATGTAAAGAAAAAAGTATTTAATAAGATTATTTCATTCATTCAGATCTAGGATGTGTTATTTTAGTGTTCCCTTTATTTTTTTGAGCAGTGTATTTGCAGAAATCCATTCAGGTGTATTTTGTAGCTTTTGGTGAATGCGTTCTAATGATCTAAAGTCATGCTGTTGCAACTGCCTGTAAACACACAGTCCAGTTCAAAGTGAAAGATGGCAGGCCCGTGTGGCAAATGGCTTGTTTGTATAAAGGCCTACTGTAGTTCTGGTATGGTGCACCAGTCTGCGTAGACTCCGGTCCTGGACGAGACAGAAGTTTTTATTAAGTTCTATTTACTGCAGTGTCTATTAATTGTCCAAATGCTTCACCACTCTATATTGCTATAGTTATTTTCACAAATGCTTTAGTATATGTAAATCACAAACATTTTAAGAATTCATGAACACTTAGATAACGTCCTTTTCAAGTTCTCGTTTGTCAGATAATTTTATAAAAAAAGTCATATTCTTCCTGGGGGTGTATATGAACAGATTTCATGTTGCTAAAATGCTGTCAGTTCCACTTTAATGTAACTGTCCAGTGGGCTCCTGAGTGGCGCAGCGGTCTAAGGCACTGCATCCTGGTTTGGTTCCAGGCTGTATCACAACCGGCCGTGATTGGGAGTACCATCGGGCGGCGCAGAATTGGCCCAGCGTCGTCTGGGTTAGGGTTTGGCCGGGGTAGGCCGTCATCGGAGCGGCAGGTAGTCTAGTGGTTAGAGCGTTGGGCCAGTAACCGAAAGGTTGCTAGATCGAATCCCCGAGTTGACATGGTAAAAATCTGTCATTCTGCCCCTGAACAAGGCAGCCACTGTTCCCCAGTAGGCCATCATTGTAAATAAGAATTTGTTCTTAACTGACTTGCCAAGTTAAATAAAATACATTTTTATGAAATATGACTTATAATTAATTACAATATGCGTGAAATAATTACATTTTTGGAAGGGAAACTAACTGTGATAAAAAAAACAGCAATCCTGTGTTGGAATGGTGTGGGCGTACCCCAACGACAGAATGGTGTGGGCGTACCCCAACGACAGAATGGTGTGGGCGTACCCCAACGACAGAATGGTGTGGGCGTACCCCAACGACAGAATGGTGTGGGCGTACCCCAACGACAGAATGGTGTGGGCGTACCCCAACGACAGAATGGTGTGGGCGTACCCCAACGACAGAATGGTGTGGGCGTACCCCAACGACAGAATGGTGTGGGCGTACCCCAACGACAGAATGGTGTGGGCGTACCCCAACGACAGAATGGTGTGGGCGTACCCCAACGACAGAATGGTGTGGGCATATACGGGTCAATAAAAATAGTCATGCGAGTAGACCACTGATTGGCCAGCTCATCCTCCTCAGAGGATGACATTAGCAAGCATTTTTTTAAACAGTCTGTGAAACAAGTCTGAGGTGGGGTTTTTTTAAGTGTTTTTTCTCTCCAATTTATGCTTTGGCCACAAATACGAGTATAGAATGAGTCAACAACATTATTTATTTCAATACGAGTGAGAGTTTCACTGGACAGTTACCTTAAAATGGGTACAATTGTGGTCATGAAATGGATTTCACCCCTGCCCTGGACTTCAGAAACAAGTTGGCTGTAAACAGCCTGGGGGAAAACCACACGGGACTTCAGAAACATGTTGGCTGTAAACAGCCTGGGGGAAAACCACACGGGTCTTCAGAAACAAGTTGGCTGTAAACAGCCTGGGGGAAAACCACACGGGACTTCAGAAACAAGTTGGCTGTAAACAGCCTGGGGGAAAACGTGGATTCGTCATAGCAACTTCAAACCTTCAATATAAAGGCTGCTGTGAGAAAATGGGACTTCAAAAGAGGACATTCTAAAACATAGTTACCATAATCGTCGGCAAACTAAATAAATATTGAAAATGAGCATATGATCTGTTCATTGACTATAAGAGTCATGAGATAAATTTCAACGATGTTCTTGTAAAAACATTGGCCAGCTATGCACACACACACACACACACACAACCAGCTTGTCTATTCTTCCTCTGTGATGGGTTTGGAACACACACACACAACCAGCTTGTCTATTCTTCCTCTGTGATGGGTTTGGAACACACACACACAACCAGCTTGTCTATTCTTCCTCTGTGATGGGTTTGGAACACACACACACACCCAGCTTGTCTATTCTTCCTCTGTGATGGGTTTGGAACACACACACAACCAGCTTGTCTATTCTTCCTCTGTGATGGGTTTGGAACACACACACACACCCAGCTTGTCTATTCTTCCTCTGTGATGGGTTTGGAACACACACACACACCCAGCTTGTCTATTCTTCCTCTGTGATGGGTTTGGAACACACACACACACACCCAGCTTGTCTATTCTTCCTCTGTGATGGGTTTGGAACACACACACACACCCAGCTTGTCTATTCTTCCTCTGTGATGGGTTTGGAACACACACACACAACCAGCTTGTCTATTCTTCCTCTGTGATGGGTTTGGAACACACACACACACCCAGCTTGTCTATTCTTCCTCTGTGATGGGTTTGGAACACACACACACACCCAACTTGTCTATTCTTCCTCTGTGATGGGTTTGGAACACACACATTCCCCTAACACATAAAAACTGAAATAGCACAGTGTCATCCAAACCACCAATGCCATCATTTGAGTGGTTAAGGTGTTGCTCTTATCTTCCACAGACAGTGCTTCTTTGGCCCTGGTGGGGCTACAACTAAATACATACTGTTTTCATTTTCCCTGTCAAGCAGAAGATAAAAGGGTCCCAAATATAACCTCACAACATCCTGTCCAAAAGGCCTTGCCCTCTCCAGCCACTTGGCACGTGGCTGATGCTATCCTGATTGCTTCCTTCCCTAACTAACAATAGGTTATCGGCTCCCCAGACTACACAAACGCTATGTCTATGCAGTCACAGTCCTCCAAAACAAATGTAACAAAGGGCTGAGACTTCAGTGAAGGCCACTGAGGCTTCAGTTTCTTAATAAGAGTACACTATATAGCATCGTGGGTGAGTCAGAGGGGCACACTGGCAATTTGTGGAGCCAGCCTACTTCACATTATCAAAAAGAGAATGTTCATTGGAGCCCTAATTCTGAAGTCTTGTGAAGCACTAACCAGAATTACTCATGTTACTTCATAATAACAACTGGGAGAGAATGGGCCCTCCACTCACTTTGATGAGATAGAAACTCATTCAGCCCTATGACAGCGAACTCATTAAGTTGAATTGTGTTTTCAGTCAAAACGATGAGCGTTAGCCTATATTTGTATGGCTACTTCATTAAGTTTCCACTGCATATCTGTAATGGCACGCACTGGGAGTAAGCCCATCATTTTAATCCGACAATGACACGTGGTGTTTGTGTGCAAAATCTCCCATTCACATCAACGTGTTTCAGTTTTCAGTAAGTGGAAAAGAACACATTAATGTGCAGTCTAGGGCACGCACACGCGCATGCCTGGGCTATCAGTTAGGTCTCACCTGCCTACTTTTCTAACTCCCAGGATGAGACGTCAACGTCCCCCTAGCTGTCCCACCCCACCCACCCTCTCCTCCACGCCTCGATGGTCTCTCAGACCCTCGCCCTTCTCTACATGCTTGAAGGGCTGGCCCGTCCCCGCCGCCTGTCTGACAGTCTTCCTCACATCTCCAGAGATCACAACAGAGAACCATTCCAGAGTCTACGGAGTGAAAAGAACAGTGTTGTTCATGCGGTTGTGTTGTGTCGGGCCCTGGGCTTACTGGCCTACAACCAAACGCACAACTCTGGTTCAGCGTATATCATTCCAGTCATGTTCCAAGCAGCATGCTACATCTGCAAATGAAATTAAAATCAATACAGTGAAAAACTTACAAGCCCTTAACCAACAATGCAGTTTGGAAAATAAAGAGAATATTTACTAAATAAAGTAAAAAAAAAAGAAAAGAACAATGCGGCTATATACAGGGGGTACCGGTTAGTCAGGCTATATACAGGGGGTACCGGTAGTCAGGCTATATACAGGGGGTACCGGTTAGTCAGGCTATATACAGGGGGTACCGGTTAGTCAGGCTATATACAGGGGGTACCGGTTAGTCAGGCTATATACAGGGGGTAGCCGGTTAGTCAGGCTATATACAGGGGGGTACCGTTAGTCAGGCTATATACAGGGGGTACCGGTTAGTCAGGCTATATACAGGGGGTACCGTTAGTCAGGCTATATACAGGGGGTACCGGTTAGTCAGGCTATATACAGGGGGGTACCGGTTAGTCAGGCTATATACAGGGGGTACCGGTTGTCAGGCTATATACAGGGGGTACCGGTTAGTCAGGCTATATACAGGGGGTACCGGTTAGTCAGGCTATATACAGGGGGTACCGGTTAGTCAGGCTATATACAGGGGGGTACCGGTTAGTCAGGCTATATACAGGGGGGGTACCGGTTAGTCAGGCTATATACAGGGGGTACCGGTTAGTCAGGCTATATACAGGGGGTACAGGTTAGTCAGGCTATATACAGGGGGTACCGGTTAGTCAGGCTATGATACAGGGGTCAGTGCTGCATATACAGGGGGTACCGGTTAGTCAGGCTATATACAGGGGGTACCGGTTAGTCAGGCTATATACAGGGGGTACCGGTTAGTCAGGCTATATACAGGGGGTACCGGTTAGTCAGGCTATATACAGGGGGTACCGGTTAGTCAGGCTTATATACAATAAGGGGGTACCGGTTAGTCAGGCTATATACAGGGGGTACCGGTTAGTCAGGCTATATACAGGGGGTACCGGTTAGTCAGGCTATATACAGGGGGGTACCGGTTAGTCAGGCTATATACAGGGGGGTCAGGTTAGTCAGGCTATATACAGGGGGTACCGGTTAGTCAGGCTATATACAGGGGGTACCGGTTAGTCAGGCTATATACAGGGGGTACCGGTTAGTCAGGCTATATACAGGGGGTACCGGTTAGTCAGGCTATATACAGGGGGTACCGGTTAGTCAGGCTATATACAGGGGGTACCGTTAGTCAGGCTATATACAGGGGGTACCGGTTAGTCAGGCTATATACAGGGGGTACCGGTTAGTCAGGCTATATACAGGGGGTACCGGTTAGTCAGGCTATATACAGGGGGTACCGGTTAGTCAGGCTATATACAGGGGGGTACCGGTTAGTCAGGCTATATACAGGGGGTACCGGTTAGTCAGGCTATATACAGGGGGTACCGGTTAGTCAGGCTATATACAGGGGGTACAGGTTAGTCAGGCTATATACAGGGGGTACCGGTTAGTCAGGCTATATACAGGGGGTACCGGTTAGTCAGGCTATATACAGGGGGTACCGGTTAGTCAGGCTATATACAAGGGTACCGGTTAGTCAGGCTATATACAGGGGGTACCGGTTAGTCAGGCTATATACAGGGGGTACCGGTTAGTCAGGCTATATACAGGGGGTACCGGTTAGTCAGGCTATATACAGGGGGTACCGGTTAGTCAGGCTATATACAGGGGGTATCGGTTAGTCAGGCTATATACAGGGGGTACCGGTTAGTCAGGCTATATACAGGGGGTACCGGTTAGTCAGGCTATATACAGGGGGTACCGGTTAGTCAGGCTATATACAGGGGGTACCGGTACCGAGTCAATGTGTGGGGGTACAGGTTAGTCAGGCTATATACAGGGGGTACCGGTACCGAGTCAATGTGTGGGGGTACAGGTTAGTCAGGCTATATACAGGGGGTACCGGTACCGAGTCAATGTGTGGGGGTACAGGTTAGTCAGGCTATATACAGGGGGTACCGGTACAGAGTCAATGTGTGGGATACAGGTTAGTCAGGCTATATACAGGGGGTACCGGTTAGTCAGGCTATATACAGGGGGTACCGGTTAGTCAGGCTATATACAGGGGGTACCGGTTAGTCAGGCTATATACAGGGGGTACCGGTTAGTCAGGCTATATACAGGGGCTACAGGTTAGTCAGGCTATATACAGGGGGTACCGGTACCGAGTCAATGTGTGGGGCTACAGGTTAGTCAGGCTATATACAGGGGGTACCGGTTAGTCAGGCTATATACAGGGGCTACAGGTTAGTCAGGCTACATACAGGGGCTACAGGTTAGTCAGGCTATATACAGGGGGTACCGGTTAGTCAGGCTATATACAGGGGGTACCGGTACCGAGTCAATGTGTGGGGTACCGGTTAGTCAGGCTATATACAGGGGGTACCGGTACCGAGTCAATGTGTGGGGTACAGGTTAGTCAGGCTATATACAGGGGGTACCGGTACCGAGTCAATGTGTGGGGTACAGGTTAGTCAGGCTATATACAGGGGGTACCGGTACCGAGTCAATGTGTGGGATACAGGTTAGTCAGGCCATATACAGGGGGTACCGGTACCGAGTCAATGTGTGGGATACAGGTTAGTCAGGCTATATACAGGGGGTACCGGTACCGAGTCAATGTGTGGGGGTACAGGTTAGTCAGGCTATATACAGGGGGTACCGGTACCGAGTCAATGTGTGGGGGTACAGGTTAGTCAGGCTATATACAGGGGGTACCGGTACCGAGTCAATGTGTGGGATACAGGTTAGTCAGGCTATATACAGGGGGTACCGGTACCGAGTCAATGTGTGGGGGTACAGGTTAGTCAGGCTATATACGGGGGGTACCGGTACCGAGTCAATGTGTGGGGGTACAGGTTAGTCAGGCTATATACGGGGGGTACCGGTACCGAGTCAATGTGTGGGGCTACAGGTTAGTCAGGCTATATACGGGGGGTACCGGTACCGAGTCAATGTGTGGGGGTACAGGTTAGTCAGGCTATATACAGGGGGTACCGGTACCGAGTCAATGTGTGGGGTACAGGTTAGTCAGGCTATATACAGGGGGTACCGGTACCAAGTCAATGTGTGGGGTACAGGTTAGTCAGGCTATATACAGGGGGTACCGGTACCGAGTCAATGTGTGGGATACAGGTTAGTCAGGCCATATACAGGGGGTACCGGGTCAATGTGTGGGATACAGGTTAGTCAGGCTATATACAGGGGGTACCGGTACCGAGTCAATGTGTGGGGGTACAGGTTAGTCAGGCTATATACAGGGGGGTACCGGTACCGAGTCAATGTGTGGGGGTACAGGTTAGTCAGGCTATATACAGGGGGTACCGGTACCGAGTCAATGTGTGGGGCTACATGTTAGTCAGGCTATATACAGGGGGTACCGGTACCGAGTCAATGTGTGGGGGTACAGGTTAGTCAGGCTATATACAGGGGGTACCGGTACCGAGTCAATGTGTGGGGCTACATGTTAGTCAGGCTATATACGGGGGGTACCGGTACCGAGTCAATGTGTGGGGTACAGGTTAGTCAGGCTATATACAGGGGGTACCGGTACCGAGTCAATGTGTGGGGTACAGGTTAGTCAGGCTATATACAGGGGGTACCGGTACCGAGTCAATGTGTGGGGTACAGGTTAGTCAGGCTATATACAGGGGGTACCGGTACCGAGTCAATGTGTGGGATACAGGTTAGTCAGGCCATATACAGGGGGTACCGGTACCGAGTCAATGTGTGGGATACAGGTTAGTCAGGCTATATACAGGGGGTACCGGTACCGAGTCAATGTGTGGGGGTACAGGTTAGTCAGGCTATATACAGGGGGTACCGGTACCGAGTCAATGTGTGGGGGTACAGGTTAGTCAGGCTATATACAGGGGGTACCGGTACCGAGTCAATGTGTGGGGGTACAGGTTAGTCAGGCCATATACAGGGGGTACCGGTACCGAGTCAATGTGTGGGGGTACAGGTTAGTCAGGCTATATACAGGGGGTACCGGTACCGAGTCAATGTGTGGGGGTACAGGTTAGTCAGGCTATATACAGGGGGTACCGGTTAGTCAGGCTATATACAGGGGCTACAGGTTAGTCAGGCTATATACAGGGGCTACAGGTTAGTCAGGCTATATACAGGGGGTACCGGTACCGAGTCAATGTGTGGGGGTACAGGTTAGTCAGGCTATATACAGGGGGTACCGGTTAGTCAGGCTATATACAGGGGCTACAGGTTAGTCAGGCTATATACAGGGGCTACAGGTTAGTCAGGCTATATACAGAGGCTACAGGTTAGTCAGGCTATATACAGGGGGTACCGGGTCAATGTGTGGGGCTACAGGTTAGTCAGGCTATATACAGGGGGTACCGGTACCGAGTCAATGTGTGGGGCTACAGGTTAGTCAGGCTATATACGGGGGGTACCGGTACCGAGTCAATGTGTGGGGTACAGGTTAGTCAGGCTATATACAGGGGGTACCGGTACCGAGTCAATGTGTGGGGCTACAGGTTAGTCAGGCTATATACAGGGGGTACCGGTACCGAGTCAATGTGTGGGGCTACAGGTTAGTCAGGCTATATACAGGGGGTACCAGTACCGAGTCAATGTGTGGGGCTACAGGTTAGTCAGGCTATATACAGGGGGTACCGGTACCGAGTCAATGTGTGGGGCTACAGGTTAGTCAGGCTATATACAGTAGGTACCAGTTAGTCAGGCTATATACAGGGGCTACAGGTTAGTCAGGCTATATACAGGGGGTACCGGTTAGTCAGGCTATATACAGGGGCTACAGGTTAGTCAGGCTATATACAGGGGGTACCGGTACCGAGTCAATGTGTGGGGCTACAGGTTAGTCAGGCTATATACAGGGGGTACCGGTTAGTCAGGCTATATACAGGGGCTACAGGTTAGTCAGGCTACATACAGGGGCTACAGGTTAGTCAGGCTATATACAGGGGCTACAGGTTAGTCAGGCTACATACAGGGGCTACAGGTTAGTCAGGCTATATACAGGGGCTACAGGTTAGTCAGGCTATATACAGGGGCTACAGGTTAGTCAGGCTATATACAGGGGCTACAGGTTAGTCAGGCTATATACAGGGGCTACAGGTTAGTCAGGCTATATACAGGGGCTACAGGTTAGTCAGGCTATATACAGGGGCTACAGGTTAGTCAGGCTATATACAGGGGCTACAGGTTAGTCAGGCTATATACAGGGGCTACAGGTTAGTCAGGCTATATACAGGGGCTACAGGTTAGTCAGGCTATATACAGGGGCTACAGGTTAGTCAGGCTATATACAGGGGGTACCGGTTAGTCAGGCTATATACAGGGGCTACAGGTTAGTCAGGCTATATACAGGGGTACCGGTACCGAGTCAATGTGTGGGGCTACAGGTTAGTCAGGCTATATACAGGGGGTACCGGTACCGAGTCAATGTGTGGGGCTACAGGTTAGTCAGGCTATATACAGGGGGTACCGGTTAGTCAGGCTATATACAGAGGCTACAGGTTAGTCAGGCTATATACAGGGGGTACCGGTTAGTCAGGCTATATACAGGGGCTACAGGTTAATAAGGCTATATACAGGGGGTACCGGTACCGAGTCAATGTGTGGGGCTACAGGTTAGTCAGGCTATATACAGGGGGTACCGGTTAGTCAGGCTATATACAGGGGCTACAGGTTAGTCAGGCTATATACAGGGGCTACAGGTTAGTCAGGCTATATACAGGGGGTACCGGTACCGAGTCAATGTGTGGGACTACAGGTTAGTCAGGCTATATACAGGGGGTACCGGTACCGAGTCAATGTGTGGGGTACAGGTTAGTCAGGCTATATACAGGGGGTACCGGTACCGAGTCAATGTGTGGGGCTACATGTTAGTCAGGCTATATACAGGGGGTACCGGTACCGAGTCAATGTGTGGGGTACAGGTTAGTCAGGCTATATACAGTAGGTACCGGTTAGTCAGGCTATATACAGGGGCTACAGGTTAGTCAGGCTATATACAGGGGGTACCGGTTAGTCAGGCTATATACAGGGGCTACAGGTTAGTCAGGCTATATACAGGGGGTACCGGTACCGAGTCAATGTGTGGGGCTACAGGTTAGTCAGGCTATATACAGGGGGTACCGGTTAGTCAGGCTATATACAGGGGCTACCGGTTAGTCAGGCTATATACAGGGGCTACAGGTTAGTCAGGCTACATACAGGGGCTACAGGTTAGTCAGGCTATATACAGGGGCTACAGGTTAGTCAGGCTATATACAGGGGCTACAGGTTAGTCAGGCTACATACAGGGGCTACAGGTTAGTCAGGCTATATACAGGGGCTACAGGTTAGTCAGGCTATATACAGGGGCTACAGGTTAGTAAGGCTATATACAGGGGCTACAGGTTAGTCAGGCTATATACAGGGGCTACAGGTTAGTCAGGCTATATACAGGGGCTACAGGTTAGTCAGGCTATATACAGGGGCTACAGGTTAGTCAGGCCATATACAGGGGGTACCGGTACCGAGTCAATGTGTGGGGGTACAGGTTAGTCAGGCTATATACAGGGGGTACAGGTTAGTCAGGCTATATACAGGGGCTACAGGTTAGTCAGGCTATATACAGGGGCTACAGGTTAGTCAGGCTATATACAGGGGCTACAGGTTAGTCAGGCTATATACAGGGGCTACAGGTTAGTCAGGCTATATACAGGGGCTACAGGTTAGGTCAGGCTATATACAAGGGGCTACATTTTATCAGGCTATTACATGGGCTACAGGTTAGTCAGGCTATATACAAGGGGTACCGGTACCGAGTCAATGTGTGGGGCTACAGATTAGTCAGGCCATATACAGGGGGTACCGGTACCGAGTCAATGTGTGGGGGTACAGGTTAGTCAGGCTATATACAGGGGGTACCGGTTAGTCAGGCTATATACAGGGGCTACAGGTTAGTCAGGCTACATACAGGGGCTACAGGTTAGTCAGGCTACATACAGGGGCTACAGGTTAGTCAGGCTATATACAGGGGCTACAGGTTAGTCAGGCTATATACAGGGGCTACAGGTTAGTCAGGCTATATACAGGGGCTACAGGTTAGTCAGGCTATATACAGGGGCTACAGGTTAGTCAGGCTATATACAGGGGCTACAGGTTAGTCAGGCTATATACAGGGGCTACAGGTTAGTCAGGCTATATACAGGGGCTACAGGTTAGTCAGGCTATATACAGGGGCTACAGGTTAGTCAGGCTATATACAGGGGCTACAGGTTAGTCAGGCTATATACAGGGGGTACCGGTTAGTCAGGCTATATACAGGGGCTACAGGTTAGTCAGGCTATATACAGGGGGTACCGGTACCGAGTCAATGTGTGGGGCTACAGGTTAGTCAGGCTATATACAGGGGGTACCGGTTAGTCAGGCTATATACAGGGGCTACAGGTTAGTCAGGCTATATACAGAGGCTACAGGTTAGTCAGGCTATATACAGGGGGTACCGGGTCAATGTGTGGGGCTACAGGTTAGTCAGGCTATATACAGGGGGTACCGGTACCGAGTCAATGTGTGGGGCTACAGGTTAGTCAGGCTATATACGGGGGGGTACCGGTACCAAGTCAATGTGTGGGGTACAGGTTAGTCAGGCTATATACAGGGGGTACCGGTACCGAGTCAATGTGTGGGGCTACAGGTTAGTCAGGCTATATACAGGGGGTACCGGTACCGAGTCAATGTGTGGGGCTACAGGTTAGTCAGGCTATATACAGGGGGTACCGGTACCGAGTCAATGTGTGGGGCTACAGGTTAGTCAGGCTATATACAGGGGGTACCGGTTAGTCAGGCTATATACAGGGGCTACAGGTTAGTCAGGCTACATACAGGGGCTACAGGTTAGTCAGGCTATATACAGGGGTTACAGGTTAGTCAGGCTATATACAGGGGCTACAGGTTAGTCAGGCTATATACAGGGGCTACAGGTTAGTCAGGCTATATACAGGGGCTACAGGTTAGTCAGGCTATATACAGGGGCTACAGGTTAGTCAGGCTATATACAGGGGCTACAGGTTAGTCAGGCTATATACAGGGGCTACAGGTTAGTCAGGCCATATACAGGGGGTACCGGTACCGAGTCAATGTGTGGGGGTACAGGTTAGTCAGGCTATATACAGGGGGTACAGGTTAGTCAGGCTATATACAGGGGCTACAGGTTAGTCAGGCTATATACAGGGGCTACAGGTTAGTCAGGCTATATACAGGGGCTACAGGTTAGTCAGGCTATATACAAGGGGTACCGGTACCGAGTCAATGTGTGGGGCTACAGGTTAGTCAGGCCATATACAGGGGGTACCGGTACCGAGTCAATGTGTGGGGGTACAGGTTAGTCAGGCTATATACAGGGGCTACAGGTTAGTCAGGCTATATACAGGGGCTACAGGTTAGTCAGGCTATATACAGGGGCTACAGGTTAGTCAGGCCATATACAGGGGGTACCGGTACCGAGTCAATGTGTGGGGGTACAGGTTAGTCAGGCTATATACAGGGGCTACAGGTTAGTCAGGCTATATACAGGGGCTACAGGTTAGTCAGGCTATATACAGGGGCTACAGGTTAGTCAGGCTATATACAGGGGCTACAGGTTAGTCAGGCTATATACAGGGGCTACAGGTTAGTCAGGCTATATACAGGGGCTACAGGTTAGTCAGGCTATATACAAGGGGTACCGGTACCGAGTCAATGTGTGGGGCTACAGATTAGTCAGGCCATATACAGGGGGTACCGGTACCGAGTCAATGTGTGGGGGTACAGGTTAGTCAGGCTATATACAGGGGGGTACCGGTTAGTCAGGCTATATACAGGGGCTACAGGTTAGTCAGGCTACATACAGGGGCTACAGGTTAGTCAGGCTACATACAGGGGCTACAGGTTAGTCAGGCTATATACAGGGGCTACAGGTTAGTCAGGCTATATACAGGGGCTACAGGTTAGTCAGGCTATATACAGGGGCTACAGGTTAGTCAGGCTATATACAGGGGCTACAGGTTAGTCAGGCTATATACAGGGGCTACAGGTTAGTCAGGCTATATACAGGGGCTACAGGTTAGTCAGGCTATATACAGGGGCTACAGGTTAGTCAGGCTATATACAGGGGCTACAGGTTAGTCAGGCTATATACAGGGGGTACCGGTTAGTCAGGCTATATACAGGGGCTACAGGTTAGTCAGGCTATATACAGGGGGTACCGGTACCGAGTCAATGTGTGGGGCTACAGGTTAGTCAGGCTATATACAGGGGGTACCGGTACCGAGTCAATGTGTGGGGCTACAGGTTAGTCAGGCTATATACAGGGGGTACCGGTTAGTCAGGCTATATACAGGGGCTACAGGTTAGTCAGGCTACATACAGGGGCTACAGGTTAGTCAGGCTATATACAGGGGTTACAGGTTAGTCAGGCTATATACAGGGGCTACAGGTTAGTCAGGCTATATACGGGGGGTACCGGTACCAAGTCAATGTGTGGGGTACAGGTTAGTCAGGCTATATACAGGGGGTACCGGTACCGAGTCAATGTGTGGGGCTACAGGTTAGTCAGGCTATATACAGGGGGTACCGGTACCGAGTCAATGTGTGGGGCTACAGGTTAGTCAGGCTATATACAGGGGGGTACCGGTACCGAGTCAATGTGTGGGGCTACAGGTTAGTCAGGCTATATACAGGTGGTACCGGTACCGAGTCAATGTGTGGGGCTACAGGTTAGTCAGGCTATATACAGGGGGTACCGGTTAGTCAGGCTATATACAGGGGCTACAGGTTAGTCAGGCTATATACAGGGGGTACCGGTTAGTCAGGCTATATACAGAGGCTACAGGTTAGTCAGGCTATATACAGAGGCTACAGGTTAGTCAGGCTATATACAGGGGGTACCGGGTCAATGTGTGGGGCTACAGGTTAGTCAGGCTATATACAGGGGGTACCGGTACCGAGTCAATGTGTGGGGCTACAGGTTAGTCAGGCTATATACGGGGGGTACCGGTACCAAGTCAATGTGTGGGGTACAGGTTAGTCAGGCTATATACAGGGGGTACCGGTACCGAGTCAATGTGTGGGGCTACAGGTTAGTCAGGCTATATACAGGGGGTACCGGTACCGAGTCAATGTGTGGGGCTACAGGTTAGTCAGGCTATATACAGGGGGTACCGGTACCGAGTCAATGTGTGGGGCTACAGGTTAGTCAGGCTATATACAGGGGGTACCGGTACCGAGTCAATGTGTGGGGCTACAGGTTAGTCAGGCTATATACAGGGGGTACCGGTTAGTCAGGCTATATACAGGGGCTACAGGTTAGTCAGGCTATATACAGGGGGTACCGGTTAGTCAGGCTATATACAGGGGCTACAGGTTAGTCAGGCTATATACAGGGGGTACCGGTTAGTCAGGCTATATACAGGGGCTACAGGTTAGTAAGGCTATATACAGGGGGTACCGGTACCGAGTCAATGTGTGGGGCTACAGGTTAGTCAGGCTATATACAGGGGGTACCGGTTAGTCAGGCTATATACAGGGGCTACAGGTTAGTCAGGCTATATACAGGGGCTACAGGTTAGTCAGGCTATATACAGGGGGTACCGGTACCGAGTCAATGTGTGGGGCTACAGGTTAGTCAGGCTATATACAAGGGGTACCGGTACCGAGTCAATGTGTGGGGTACAGGTTAGTCAGGCTATATACAGGGGGTACCGGTACCGAGTCAATGTGTGGGGCTACATGTTAGTCAGGCTATATACAGGGGGTACCGGTACCGAGTCAATGTGTGGGGTACAGGTTAGTCAGGCTATATACAGGGGGTACCGGTTAGTCAGGCTATATACAGGGGCTACAGGTTAGTCAGGCTATATACAGGGGGTACCGGTTAGTCAGGCTATATACAGGGGCTACAGGTTAGTCAGGCTATATACAGGGGGGTACCGGTACCGAGTCAATGTGTGGGGCTACAGGTTAGTCAGGCTATATACAGGGGGTACCGGTACCGAGTCAATGTGTGGGGCTACAGGTTAGTCAGGCTATATACAGGGGGTACCGGTTAGTCAGGCTATATACAGGGGCTACAGGTTAGTCAGGCTACATACAGGGGCTACAGGTTAGTCAGGCTATATACAGGGGTTACAGGTTAGTCAGGCTATATACAGGGGCTACAGGTTAGTCAGGCTATATACAGGGGCTACAGGTTAGTCAGGCTATATACAGGGGCTACAGGTTAGTAAGGCTATATACAGGGGGTACCGGTACCGAGTCAATGTGTGGGGCTACAGGTTAGTCAGGCCATATACAGGGGGTACCGGTACCGAGTCAATGTGTGGGGGTACAGGTTAGTCAGGCTATATACAGGGGGTACCGGTACCGAGTCAATGTGTGGGGGTACAGGTTAGTCAGGCTATATACAGGGGGTAAAGGTACCGAGTCAATGTGTGGGCTACAGGTTAGTCAGGCTATATGAAAACCATTTCCTCAAGCTTGAGGTTAAGATCAGCACATGTTCCATTATAATGTTTGAATGTAAAAACTTGGAGGAGAAATCAAAGAGCCATCGCTCAAGTCATTGAGACCAGTAGTAACGAGAGACTCCTAGTAAAATGAGACCACGGCTTGTCGACAGACTTCTGCTATCTAGGACATGTGGTCGTGGGAGTGTCAGTCGATGGGAAACGGATTGACTGTCGAAGCTCTATGGGGGAGGTTCAGGGTCATCGAGCAAGTGGCTATTTCAGCGATGTCTATAAGCTCTAGAAATAGCATTTCAATTGTTGGTTACCGTTGATAAGCATTGATAATTGACTACTGTTGCGTCTTCACCTTGAGTGATCTAGTAAAAAGTAAGGATGTTTTGATACCAGGATGGCAATATTTTTTCCATCACAAAAATGTAAACAAAGCACACAAAACTCTTTGGTCCTTTAAAAACCCGTTGTATGTACAATAGTGTGTACTATAGCTTGGAAAATAAATGTGACTTGATGAAAACAAAGATGTTAGTTTCCAACATTAGGGCTGTTTTCCTAAAGAAATGAAATCCGTTTTGGTTTCCATGCCACGATACTAACGAGTACTGCGATGCTGGTATTATCCCGTCCCTGGAGAAAGCAGTAGCTGACGCACACCCACATGTTTTAGAGAAGCTGACTAACGAAGAGTCAACTGTAGAAAAAGAAAGTCGCACACTCTATACATGCTCCCAACTATTTAATGGGTAAACCTAATAACCAACACTATTTAATGGGTAAACCTAATAACCAACACTATTTAATGGGTAAACCTAATAACCAACACTATTTAAATGGGTAAACCTAATAACCAACACTATTTAAATGGGTAAACCTAATAACCAACACTATTTAATGGGTAAACCTAATAACCAACACTATTTAAATGGGTAAACCTAATAACCAACACTATTTAATGGGTAAACCTAATAACCAACACTATTTAAATGGGTAAACCTAATAACCAACACTCTTTAAATGGGTAAACCTAATAACCAACACTATTTAAAATGGGTAAACCTAATAACCAACACTATTTAAAATGGGTAAACCTAATAACCAACACTATTTAAATGGGTAAACCTAATAACCAACACTATTTAAATGGGTAAACCTAATAACCAACACTATTTAAATGGGTAAACCTAATAACCAACACTATTTAAATGGGTAAACCTAATAACCAACACTATTTAAATGGGTAAACCTAATAACCAACACTATTTAATGGGCAAACCTAATAACCAACACTATTTAAATGGGTAAACCTAATAACCAACACTATTTAAATGGGTAAACCTAATAACCAACACTATTTAAATGGGTAAACCTAATAACCAACACTCTTTAATGGGTAAACCTAATAACCAACACTATTTAAATGGGTAAACCTAATAACCAACACTATTTAAATGGGTAAACCTAATAACCAACACTATTTAAATGGGTAAACCTAATAACCAACACTATTTAAATGGGTAAACCTAATAACCAACACTATTTAAATGGGTAAACCTAATAACCAACACTATTTAAATGGGTAAACCTAATAACCAACACTATTTAAATGGGTAAACCTAATAACCAACACTCTTTAATGGGTAAACCTAATAACCAACACTATTTAAATGGGTAAACCTAATAACCAACACTATTTAAATGGGTAAACCTAATAACCAACACTATTTAAATGGGTAAACCTAATAACCAACACTATTTAATGGGTAAACCTAATAACCAACACTATTTAAATGGGTAAACCTAATAACCAACACTATTTAATGGGTAAACCTAATAACCAACACTATTTAATGGGTAAACCTAATAACCAACACTATTTAATGGGTAAACCTAATAACCAGCACTATTTAATGGTTAAACCTAATAACCAACACTATTTAATGGTTAAACCTAATAACCAACACTATTTAATGGGTAAACCTAATAACCAACACTATTTAATGGTTAAACCTAATAACCAACACTATTTAATGGGTAAACCTAATAACCAGCACTATTTAATGGTTAAACCTAATAACCAACACTATTTAATGGTTAAACCTAATAACCAACACTATTTAATGGTTAAACCTAATAACCAACACTATTTAATGGTTAAACCTAATAACCAACACTATTTAATGGGTAAACCTAATAACCAACACTATTTAATGGGTAAACCTAATAACCAGCACTATTTAATGGTTAAACCTAATAACCAACACTATTTAATGGGTAAACCTAATAACCAACACTATTTAATGGTTAAACCTAATAACCAACACTATTTAATGGTTAAACCTAATAACCAACACTATTTAATGGGTAAACCTAATAACCAACACTATTTAATGGGTAAACCTAATAACCAACACTATTTAATGGGTAAACCTAATAACCAACACTCATTGCTCAAGTGAAGATTCAATAAAAATGCAAATGTTGTAGAATTCTGTCGTCTGGACAACAGTCAAGACTTCTGACTCAAACCCACTGGTGTCAGTTCAGGTACAACTAACCTGTCCTCCTGAGTACAAACTAGATCTATTAACTGAGCTGGATCCACAGTTCAGAGTATACAGAGACTAAGGCCCATACACTGAAACATGAGCTGCCAATGACCATGCCAGCTACATTCAGGCAACACAATAAAACCCCTTTCATTGTATCTCAGCCCCCGGAGATCTGTGTTCGTGTTCACGACAAGTGGGTGTTTTTATTTTCAACCCACTTCCTTACATTTTTTGGGTTAACCCCTAAATCTGTGCAATGTGCTGGACTGAAACTGTCACTGTGTGCTTGGACGGTACAAAAATAAAGGCATAACGGAAGAATAGGTCAATGTTCTTTCTCATGTTTATGTTCTCCACCCAGCCTGTATATTTGCAGATGAAGACATAAACAAGTGTTCACTTTGCACAAACTTTGGAATACTTTGATGGTCACAGACCAAAACTAGTGTCCATTAAACACTGTGATTTTGCAAGAAGTACGCACCAAGTGTGTGTGTGTGTGTGTGTGTGTTTTTTAAAGGATACGCATGTGATGTCTGAGTCCTGACAGTCACCTTCTGCTACCAGAATCCCCTCCAGCTCCAGCTTATTAGGCCAGCTGTGCTGAACACATCTGATGCTGTGTGTGTGTGTGTGTGTGTGTGTGTGTGTGTGTGTGTGTGTGTGTGTGTGTGTGTGTGTGTGTGTGTGTGTGTGTGTGTGTGTGTGTGTGTGTGTGTGTGTGTGTGTGTGTGTGTGTGTGTGTGTGTGTGTGTGTTTCCAAAATACTGGAAATAAGGAATTCAAGCTTCATAGAAAGTGGTTTTGAGGACAAGTTAGACCTCTTTGTAGGAAATAAATAATTCACTCTCCTCTTTGTGGTGGCGTAGCAACTCAGGCATTTAGGTAAGAAAAACAACAAATACACTCGGTTTCCCTGTTAACATGACCAAACCCAATTCCAACACATTTTAAGAGTGAATCTGTCTGATAAATAGTTTAAACCAGGGAAATAATGTTTAGGCAACTCTGAAGTCCTACTGACTGGATCCCAGACAATTATTCATGGCTTTAGCTTTACGTGAGAGAAACTAACTTTACAGTAAATCATACGCTGATCAGCATTTTGTTAGGATTTGGTCCCTAAAGAAGATAAACACGACAAAGTGGGTTAAAACGCTTTATAGCCTTCAGTCATTATATCAAAACATAACCAACATGACTTGACAGAGAGTGTGGTGGGTAGGTGACGAACCATGACTGAAATCTATTGTTAGCCAGCGGTTCACCTAAGAAAAATGCAAATAGCACAGACCCCACCCCCTTCATTCAGTCAAGTTGAGCTGGTCTATTGTAAACAACGCCTCACGTCCCTCACCAGAACACCCCAATCATCTGAAATGGGAGAGGGGACTTTATGCTATAAAAGGTTTAATTGTTTAACAGCTCCCTCTCGAAGATTTGCTCCTGCTGGGCACGGCGTGAACCAAACACCAACTGTATTTCCCTCCTCTCGCTCTGTCCCAGGGGGGTTATAGCCCGACGGGATCTGTGAACACCTGCTGGGCACGGCATGGCCTGGCCTAAGACTCCACCACCTCCAGCTGATCAATGGCAGCTATCTGCCAATATAACTGGAGGACGGTGAGGGGAGGAGCCAAGCCAACACACAACAAAGTCACTGACCTGTTCTCAACAGCTTCCCACAGGTTAGCCCAGCCTGCGCCAAGCCAAGGCAGACACCTCGGGCTATTCCATGCTAATGTCCCGACTAGCAAATATAGAGGACAACAGATAGAAGTTGGGGGGGTTCGTTCTCAGGGCGACAGAGAGAAGGTAGGCAAGTTCAACGATTGTAGGCTACATACCAAAGGAGGTTGGTGGTACTTAATTGGAGAGGACGGCCCGTGGTAATGGCTGGAGTGGAATGGTATCAAATACTTAAAAACACAGGTGTTTAATGCCACTCCATTTACTCTGTTCCAGCCATTATTATGAGCCATCCTCCCCTCACTAGCCTCCACTGCTACATAATCTACATGCTATTTCCGGCACTAGGCCTTCAGTATATTATCTTTTTATCTAACTAGGCAAGTCAGTTCAGAACAAATTCTTATTTGACAATGACAGCCTTTTCCCCGTCGTTGTAAAAGAAACATTTTAAAGCTTCATTTTTTTTTGGGGTGTAACAGTCAGTAAATGAACTACTGTATTTTATACTATCTATTGCACCTTTCCTATGCCGCTCTGTCATTGCTCATCCATATATTTATATGTATAAATACTTATTCCACTCCGTTACTTAGATTTGTGTGTATTAGGTTGTTGTTGGGGAATTGTTAGATTACTTGTTAGATATTACTGCACTGTCGGAACTAGAAGCACAAACATTTCACTACACTCGCATTAACACCTGCTAACCATGTGTATGTGACTAATAACATTTGATTTGATCTGACCAATTAAGAACTCAAGCAACCCACCAGCATTTCACATCCTTTTACCGAGGTGAGATTGAGCTGAAATGGTTCGGTGTGACCCATGGCTGGTCTTCCAGTGTTGTGTGCAAGAAGCAACCCTCCCTCCACACACACTTTGCCCTCCCCTCCCTTAGATTAGGCCATTGGGGTGGACCAGGCAGGTGGAAAAGCTTATTCTTGGTAAGTAGAAAAAAAGCCTTGAGCCTACCATGAATAATATAGAGAGAGAGTGTAGTGAGCTTTTTACGAAGCTGCCTGCAGGTTCTGCTGGTGTGGTGGACACAAAGGGCCGTAGTCTGCTGTAAGCCATGCATGCAGAGTTTGCGAACTGTTTAGCCTATAAGCAAAAGGCCCTCGTTGAATGAGGGTTAACGAGGGCCTTTTTTTATCTTAACGCCCCCAGCGTTAAGATAAATGTTTGACAAAGTGTCACTACAATACATAGACCAATAGGTGACAGATGCCATCTACAGACGGATCAGAGATGACCCTAGATTCTGGTGTGATTTAGAGAGACATTTCCAAACACATGATACAGGTGAAATGTTCACTAACCCAAAATAAAGTCACAAGAGATGAAGGACTCATGGTTATTCTACAAATATTCTGTCAACACTAGGCCTACAAGAGAACCATGAAGGCTGTACAAATACAGTGAGAAACTGACAATGTTGGGTAAAATATAGGCATATATTTTAAAACACACACACACACAAACAAATGATTACCGCCCCGTAGCATTCACGTAGGTAGCCATGAAGTGCTTTGAAAGTCTGGTCATGGCTCACAAAAGCATCCTCCCAAACACCCTAGATCCACTCCAATTCGCATACCGCCCCAACAGATGATGCAATCTCTATTGCACTCCACACTGCCCTTTCCCACCTGGACAAAAGGAACACCTATGTAAGAATGCTGTTCATTGACTACAGCTCAGCGTTCAACACCATAGTGCCCTCAAACCTCATCAATAAGCTAAGGACCCTGGGACAAAACACCTCCCTCTGCAACTGGATCCTGGACTTCCTGACGGGCCGCCCCCAGGTGGTAAGGGTAGGTAGCAACACATCTGCCACGCTGATCCTCAACACTGGAGCTCCCCAGGGGTGTGTACTTAGTCCCCTCCTGTATTCCCTGTTCATCTACGACTGCTTGGCCAAACACGACTCCAACACCATCATTAAGTTTGCTGACGACACAACAGTGGTAGCCCTGATCACCAACAACGATGAGATGGCCTATAGGGAGGAGGTCAGAGACCTGGCAGTGTGGTGCCAGGACAACAACCTCTCGCTGAATGTGTGAAAGACAAAGGAGCTGATCGTGGACTACAGGAAAAGGAGGGCCGAACAGGCCATCATTAACATTGACGGGGCTGTAGTGGATCGGGTCGAGAGTTAACCTGTTTAGGATAGGGGGCAGTATTTTCACGGCCGGATAAAAAACGTACCCGATTTAATCTGGTTATTACTCCTGCCCAGAAACTAGAATATGCATATAATTGTTTGATTTGGATAGAAAACACCCTAAAGTTTCTAAAATTGTTTGAATGGTGTCTGTGAGTATAACAGAACTCATATGGCAGGCCAAAACCTGAGAAGATTCCATACAGGAAGTGCCCTCTCTGACCATTTCTTGTCCTTCTATAGCCTCTTTATGGAAAATAGAGGATCTCTGCTGTAACGTGACATTTTCTAAGGCTCCCATAGGCTCTCAGAAGGCGCCAGAACGGGGAATGATGACTCTGCAGTCCCTGGGCGAAAAACAGTAGGGGATTTTGGATAGTGGTCGATCTGAGAACAATGAGACGGGTGCGCGTGTGCATGTGAAGACACCATTTTCTTCTTTCAGTTTTTGAACGAAAACAACGTCTCCCGGTCGGAATATTATCGCTATTTTACGAGAAAAATCGCATAAAAATTGATTTCAAACAGCGTTTGACATGCTTCGAAGTACGGTAATGGAATATTTTGAAATGTTTTGTCACGATACGCGCCGGCGCGTCACCCTTCGGATAGTGTCTTGAACGCAAGAACAAAACGCAGCTATTTGGATATAACTATGGATTATTTGGAACCAAAACAACATTGGGTGTTGAAGTAGAAGTCCTGGGAGTGCATTCTGACGAATAACAGCAAAGGTAATCCAATTTTTCTTATAGTAAATCTGAGTGTGGTGAGTACCAAACTTGGTGGGTGTCAAAATAGCTAGCCTGTGATGGCCGGGCTATCTACTCAGAATATTGCAAAATGTGCTTTCACCGAAAAGCTATTTTAAAATCGGACACCGCGATTGCATAAAGGAGTTCTGTATCTATAATTCTTAAAATAATTATGTTTTTTGTGAACGTTTATCGTGAGTAATTTAGTAAATTCACCGGAAGTTTTTGGTGGGTATGCTAGTTCTGAACGTCACATGCTAATGTAAAAAGCTGGTTTTTGATATAAATATTAACTTGATTGAACAAAACATGCATGTATTGTATAACATAATGTCCTAGGAGTGTCATCTGATGAAGATCATCAAAGGTTAGTGCTGCATTTAGCTGTGGTTTTGGTTTTTGTGACATTATATGCTAGCTTGAAAAATGGGTGTCTGATTATTTCTGGCTGGGTACTCTCCTGACATAATCTAATGTTTTGCTTTCGTTGTAAAGCCTTTTTGAAATCGGACAATGTGGTTAGATAAAGGAGAGTATTGTCTTTAAAATGGTGTAAAATAGTCATATGTTTGAAAAATTGAAGTTTTGGGATTTTTGAGGAGTTTGTAATTCGCGCCACGCCCTATCATTGGATATTGGCGAGGCGTTCCGCTAGCGGCACATCTAGATGTAAGAGGTTAAGTTCCTTGGTGTCCACATCACCAACAAACTATCATGGTCCAAACACACCAAGACAGTCGTGAAGAGCGCACGACAAAACATTTTCTCCCTCAGGAGACTGAAAAGATTTGGCATGGGTCCCCAGATCATCAAACAGTTCTACAGCTTCACCATCGAGAGCATCCTGACCTGTTGCGTCACCGCCTGGTATGGCAACTGCTTGACATCTGACCGTAAGGCGCTACAGAGGGTAGTGTGTACAGCCCAGTACATCACTGGGGCCAAGCTTTCTGCCATCCAGGACCTATATACTTGGCGGTGTTAGAGGAAAGCTCAAAAAATTGTCAGAGACTCCAGTCACCCAAGTCATGGACTGTTCTCTCTGCTCCCACACGGCAAGTGGTACCGGAGCACAAAGTCTAGGACCAAAAGGCTCCTTAACAGCTTCTATCCTCAAGCCATAAGACTGATGAACAATTCATCAAAATGACACCAGATTTACATAGACGACCCCCCCCCCCCCCCCCAATTTGTTTTTTACATTGCTGCTACTTGCTGTTTATTATCTATGCATAGTCACTTTACCCCTACCTACATGTACAAATTACCCCTACCTACATGTACAAATTACCTCAACTAACCTGTACCCCTGCACATTGACTCGGTACCGGTACCCCCTGTATATAGCCGTGTTATTGTAACTTTTTTTTAGTTAATTTAGTAAATATTTTCTTAACTCTATTTCTTGAACTGCATTGTTGGTTAAGGGCTTGTAAGTAAGCATTTCACGGTAAGGTTGACGCGTTGTATTCGGCACATGTGACAAATAAAGATTTGAGGACTGGGGAATGTAGTGCAGTGCCCCCCCCCCCCAAATTAAACAGAAAGGCCATGTTCTCACAGCAATAGACCGTTCCCTCAGCAGTGGATGTCCTGGTCGCGCTTAGCAACAAGAGAGCGTTCCCTCAGCAGTGGATGTCCTGGTTGCGCTTAGCAACAAGAGAGCGTTCCCTCAGCAGTGGATGTCCTGGTTGCGCTTAGCAACAAGAGAGCGTTCCCTCAGCAGTGGATGTCCTGGTTGCGCTTAGCAACAAGAGAGCGTTCCCTCAGCAGTGGATGTCCTGGTTGCGCTTAGCAACAAGAGAGCGTTCCCTCAGCAGTGGATGTCCTGGTCGCGCTTAGCAACAAGAGAGCGTTCCCTCAGCAGTGGATGTCCTGGTTGCGCTTAGCAACAAGAGAGCGTTCCCTCAGCAGTGGATGTCCTGGTCGCAAATGGTTGCCAGGAAACACCTTGCTCTATGGGCAGGCACACACACACACACACTTCACACTGTATTAACTATAGCTTTGGACTTAACTCCTGACATGCTCCCTTTAGAGAGATGACACACGACCTTTCACCTTTGATCGTTTAGGAGTGTGAACTAGCAGGAAGTGTCATCGGGGATACATGCAGGGTCCCACCTTGGCACGTCAGCCCTGTGTCCAGCAGCCACACACTGACACCAGTGATGCAGTGGTGAAAAACGAAGTGGTTGTTGGGGGGGACTTTGGGCCGTTGGCTGAGCGGTCGCTGGTTCAGGTCTCTGATTTGACTGAGTGGGGATATGTCGACGTGACCTTGGGCGGGTTGCTTGACCCTGGCTGCTCCTGTGGGTCTCTCTGGATGGGAGTCTGCTAGATGACTGAATGTAATGTCAATGTTGAGCGGCTTCACTGCAGGTAGATTGTATGTTTTAAATTCAATAAAATAAATGAAATAATAATAATAATAATAATAATAATAATAATAATAATAATAATGTGGGCAAACTCTGATTGCAGTAAAACTGCGTTTACCCTCCACTATGCCACTGACCAACACAGAGACACACACAAGTCCATTTCAGAATAGGTCAAATTGAGACGACCAAAATAAATCCCACACACCCTCCCCTTATCCAACCTTAAGCAGCCAAAGTGCAAAACTAGTTAACAGTCCAGTCCAACATTGGTCCTTTTCTCACCGTGACAACCCTCTTTTCCCAGGATAGAGCGGATGCCCCCAGGGGGGTTAAGATGTGTGTGTGGGGGGCCATCTTTGGCAGTGATCTTGAGAAAAAGGGTGTATCTGGGGAAACCGAGCGCTCCCCATTTTCCAAGGACTCCATGGTTCCCACTTAGCAATGGCCGGCATTCCGAAAAACGCTTTTCACACCGCCCGCCTATCGGCCTGCCAAACCAACATGAACCTGGCGAATGTCACCATACCAGATGCCTCTTGTATTGTTTCCTGGGAGTCAAAAGCCACATGAAGCTCCCTGACGTCATTTAGATTATATTTCACAAGCGTTTTAATATCCATTTACATCAAATCATGAGTTGCCAGTGAATAGCCACTTGTCTAGCGTTGGTGAAAAGCAAGAACCATTCCGTGTAAACAAAAATAAATATCCCACGCTAATAATCAAAATTACCACAACCCCAAAATATCCATCAAAATCAATATTTACATTGCAAAGGAATTTGAAAAAGCTCATATAGGCCCATTGTAAGGTGCACCGATGCCGAAGAACACTAAAAACACAGAACTTTCCCAGCTTCGAAGTTCAGACTTTGGAGAAGTTCTGGCCTAGTTTCTGGGTCTTCAGCAGGTTCCAGATGGTGGACACTACCCTCTACCACACCCACTCACCTACCTATCCCTCTGTGGAGGAGTAGAGTCTGCAGCCAGTCAACACCAGCTGTTCTCCCACAGACTGTCAGTACAGACACACAGTTCAGACAGAGCAAAGCCAAACGTATCCTCCCTTCTCTTCCACACCCCCCCCCCCCACTATCCTTGCGCATCCAGACCTATAGCTCACCCCACTCCATCCCTCCCCTCCGCTTCCCCCTTGTTGGCTGGCCTTTTCAACCTTCTGTAACAAAAGAAACAAAGGACGCCAGTGCCGCTTTCCATCTCTACCCCCCTGTCCAGACCAGGCCACCCTTTCCCTGTCGGGAGACCAGGCCACCCTTTCCCTGTCGAGAGACCAGGCCACCCTTTCCCTGTCGAGAGACCAGGCCACCCTTTCCCTGTCGAGAGACCAGGCCACCCTTTCCCTGTCGAGAGACCAGGCCACCCTTTCCCTGTCGAGAGACCAGGCCACCCTTTCCCTGTCGAGAGACCAGGCCACCCTTTCCCTGTCGAGAGACCAGGCCACCCTTTCCCTGTCGAGAGACCAGGCCACCCTTTCCCTGTCGAGAGACCAGGCCACCCTTTCCCTGTCGAGAGACCAGGCCACCCTTTCCCTGTCGAGAGACCAGGCCACCCTTTCCCTGTCGAGAGACCAGGCCACCCTTTCCCTGTCGAGAGACCAGGCCACCCTTTCCCTGTCGAGAGACCAGGCCACCCTTTCCCTGTCGAGAGACCAGGCCACCCTTTCCCTGTCTACCCCCCTGTCGAGAGAGAGAGGAGAGTAGAGAGAGAAAGTAAGAGAGAGAAAGAGCACGAGAGAGAAAGACCCTCTCTCCTTCCCTCCCTCTCTACTGCACCAGTTGTCTCGACCTCTGAATACTCGGGTATGAAAAGCCAACTGACATTTACTCCTGAGGTGCTGACCTGTTGCACCCTCTACAACCACTTATTATTTGATCCTGTTGGGCATCTATGAACGTTTGAACATCTTGAAGAACAATCTGGCCTTAAATAGCCACGTACTCTTATAATCTCCACCCGGCACAGCCAGAAGAGGACTGGCCACCCCTCAGAGCCTGGTTCCTCTAGGTTTGTTCCTAGGAGTTTTTCCTAGCCACCGTGCTTCTACATCTGCATTGCTTCCTCTTTGGGGTTTTAGGCTGGGTTTCTGTACAGCACTGTGTGACATCTGCTGATGTAAAACGAGCTTAATAAATACATTTGAAAGAGAAAAACCCTAGAGAGAGAGACTAGAGAGAGACTAGAGAGAGAAAAAGACTAGAGAGAAAAAGACTAGAGAGAGAAAAAGACTAGAGAGAGAAAAAGACTAGAGAGAGAAAGACTAGAGAGAGAGAGACTAGAGAGAGAGAGACTAGAGAGAGAGAGACTAGAGAGAGAGAGAGACTAGAGAGAGAGAGAGACTAGAGAGAGAGAGAGACTAGAGAGAGAGAGAGACTAGAGAGAGAGAGAGACTAGAGAGAGAGAGACTAGAGAGAGAAATGAACCGGCAATATTCATTCAAAAAAACAGCCCAATAAACTCTACAACATAAACCAATCGTACAGATGGGCTCCAAACAGTGCAGAGAGATTCATTGAAACATTGAACTCAAATGAAATGATGAACTCTATACAGTTTTTCAATAACTCACCATACCAAAACAATAAAGATGGTGTCAATTCGGCTACTCAAAACATCAACCTCATATTCCAAAAAGCAGCATCGAAAGCAAATTTGAGAAAACCAAAGAAATGCAACATCAGAAACAAAAAACAAAATGTTTCTGAAAAATGGTTTGATAATGAATGTAAAACAATTAGAAAACACTAAGACAAATGAAAAACATAAGCAGCAAACCAACCCAGAGCTACGATATGAATACTTTGAAACTCTGAAACAGTATAAACAAAACACTGAAATGCAAGAAATTGAATTATACCAACAAGACACTTGATGAAATTGAAAACGCAATTGACAAAAATCAGTTCTGGGACATGTGGAACAATTTAAGTACAACAAAAAGCCACAAGAATTAGCCATACAAGATGTAGGAATCTGGAAAACGTATTTTGATAATCTATACAAAAACATCCCACAAAAAGACTTACAACATTACCAACTACAAATGAAAGAAAAATGGAACGTCATTAAAAACCACCAAAATCCATTCGATTACCCAATAACCCAACAAGAACTAAATGAAAAGCTCAAATCTATAAAATCAAATTAGGCTTGTGGTCTAGATAACATCAGAAATGAAATGCTGAACAACAGCACCTGAGTTGCAAAATGCTGTGCTTAAATTGTTCAACATGGTTTTAACTTCTGGCTGCTTCCCTGATGTCTGGAACCAGGGGCTCATCTCCCCTATCCACAAAAGTGGAGACAAATCAGACCCCAATAATTACAGGGAAATGTGCGTAAACAGCAACTTGGGAAAGGTTTTCTGTGGCATTTTGAATTCAAGAATTCAAAACTTTCTTCAAGAAAAAAAATGTAATAAGTAAATGTCAAATTGGCTTTCTCCCTAACCATCGCACTACTGACCATATATACACCTTACACACGCTAATCAATAAACACGCCCACCAAAAAAAAGAGGGCAAAATCTTTGCTTGCTTTATTGACTTTAAAAAAGCATTTGATTCTATTTGGCACAAAGGGCTATTCTACAAAATTCTCCAAAGTGGGCTTGGTAGTAAGGTGTAAGACTTAATAAAATGTATGTACACAGAAAACAAGTGTGCAATAAAAATCAAAAACCAAAGAACAGAATTATTTTCACAACGTCGAGGTGTGAGACAAGGCTGCAGTTAGAGCCCAAATCTTTTCAACATTTGTATCAATGAATTAGCAGACATGTTGGACCATTCTCCAGCCCCAGGACTCACACTATTTGACACAGAGGTGAAATTTCCAAAAAACGAAAATCATGATTTTCCAGAAAAAAAACAGATGTCAGAAACACAAATTCACCCTGAACAACACCATAATTAAACACACAAAAAATTACACCTACCTTGGTCTGACCATATCTGCATCGGGAAACTTTAATATGGCAGTGAACGCACTCAAAGAAAAAGCCCGCGGAGAATTGTATGTATTTGTTATTGTTTATCATTTTATTACAATGTATACTGTATACGTTGTTGCTTTGGCAATATTAACAATGTTTTTCATGCCAATAAAGCAGCTTGAATTTGAGAGGCGAGAGAAAGAGACGAGAGAGACTAGAGCGAGACAGACGAGAGCGACGAGAGCGAGACAGACGAGAGAGACTAGAGCGAGACAGACGAGAGCGACGAGAGCGAGACAGACGAGAGCGACGAGAGCGACGAGAGCGAGACAGACGAGAGCGACGAGAGCGAGAAGAGCGAGACAGACGAGAGCGACGAGAGCGAGAAGAGCGAGAAGAGCGAGACAGACGAGAGCGACGAGAGCGAGACAGACGAGAGCGACGAGAGCGAGACAGACGAGAGCGAGACAGACGAGAGCGACGAGAGCGAGACAGACGAGAGCGACGAGAGCGAGACAGACGAGAGCGACGAGAGCGAGACAGGCGAGACAGACGAGAGCGACACAGGCGAGAGCGACGAGAGCGACACAGACGAGAGCGAGACAGACGAGAGCGAGACAGACGAGAGCGAGACAGACGAGAGCGAGACAGACGAGAGACTAGAGCGAGACAGACGAGAGCGACGAGAGCGAGACAGACGAGAGCGACGAGAGCGAGACAGACGAGAGCGACGAGAGCGAGACAGACGAGAGCGAGACAGACGAGAGCGAGACAGACGAGAGCGAGACAGACAAGAGCGAGACAGACAAGAGCGAGACAGACAAGAGCGAGACAGACAAGAGACGAGACAGACAAGAGACGAGAGCGAGACAGACAAGAGACTAGAGCGAGACAGACTAGAGCGAGACAGACGAGAGCAACGAGAGCGACGAGAGCGACGAGAGCGACGAGAGCGACGAGAGCGACGAGAGCGACGAGAGCGAGACAGACTAGAGAGACTAGAGAGACTAGAGGGGGAAAGGCGAGAGAGAGAGACAGACGAGAGCGAGACAGGCGAGAGCGAGACAGACGAGAGCGACGAGAGCGACGAGAGCGAGACAGACGAGAGCGAGACAGACGAGAGCGACGAAAGCGACGAGAGCGAGACAGACTAGAGAGACTAGAGGGGGAAAGGCGAGATAGAGACAGACTAGAGAGAAAGGCGAGAGAGAGAGACAGACTAGAGAAAGGCGAGAGAGAGAGACAGACTAGAGAAAGGCGAGAGAGAGAGACAGACTAGAGAAAGGCGAGAGAGAGAGACAGACTAGAGAAAGGCGAGAGAGAGAGAGACAGACTAGAGAAAGGCGAGAGAGAGAGACAGACTAGAGAAAGGCGAGAGAGAGAGACAGACTAGAGAAAGGCGAGAGAGAGAGACAGACTAGAGAAAGGCGAGAGAGAGAGACAGACTAGAGAAAGGCGAGATAGAGACAGACTAGAGAGAAAGACGAGATAGAGACAGACTAGAGAGAAAGGCGAGATAGAGACAGACTAGAGAGAAAGGCGAGATAGAGACAGACTAGAGAGAAAGGCGAGATAGAGACAGACTAGAGAGAAAGGCGAGATAGAGACAGACTAGAGAGAAAGGCGAGATAGAGACAGACTAGAGAGAAAGACGAGATAGAGACAGACTAGAGAGAAAGGCGAGATAGAGACAGACTAGAGAGAAAGGCGAGATAGAGACAGACTAGAGAGAAAGGCGAGATAGAGACAGACTAGAGAGAAAGGCGAGATAGAGACAGACTAGAGAGAAAGACGAGATAGAGACAGACTAGAGAGAAAGGCGAGAGAGAGAGACAGACTAGAGAGAAAGGCGAGAGAGAGAGACAGACTAGAGAGAAAGGCGAGAGAGAGAGACAGACTAGAGAGAAAGGCGAGAGAGAGAGACAGACTAGAGAAAGGCGAGAGAGAGAGACAGACTAGAGAAAGGCGAGAGAGAGAGACAGACTAGAGAAAGGCGAGAGAGAGAGACAGACTAGAGAAAGGCGAGAGAGAGAGACAGACTAGAGAAAGGCGAGAGAGAGAGACAGACTAGAGAAAGGCGAGAGAGAGAGACAGACTAGAGAAAGGCGAGAGAGAGAGACAGACTAGAGAAAGGCGAGAGAGAGAGACAGACTAGAGAAAGGCGAGAGAGAGAGAGACAGACTAGAGAAAGGCGAGAGAGAGAGAGACAGACTAGAGAAAGGCGAGAGAGAGAGACAGACTAGAGAAAGGCGAGAGAGAGAGAGACAGACTAGAGAAAGGCGAGAGAGAGACTAGAGAAAGGCGAGAGAGAGACTAGAGAAAGGCGAGAGAGAGACTAGAGAAAGGCGAGAGAGAGAGACAGACTAGAGAAAGGCGAGAGAGAGAGACAGACTAGAGAAAGGCGAGAGAGAGAGACAGACTAGAGAAAGGCGAGAGAGAGAGACAGACTAGAGAAAGGCGAGAGAGAGAGAGACAGACTAGAGAAAGGCGAGAGAGAGAGACAGACTAGAGAAAGGCGAGAGAGAGACAGACTAGAGAAAGGCGAGAGAGAGACAGACTAGAGAAAGGCGAGAGAGAGAGAGACAGACTAGAGAGAGGGAGAGGTTATGATAAGATGAGCTCCTGCATTTTTAGCATGTTTTATAAAAAAATATATATAGATTTAGAGTTAGATAAACTTGGATTTTTTTGTCAGGAACATATACAGGATGCTACCCTCTACAACATAACCTTCACTCTAAATCAAAACTCAAAACCTACAACCTGATTTTGGACGGAATAACCCGGAAGGTTTACAGCTACCAAAGATTATTATTCCAACGCTATACAGCAAGTGCTCTGGAAAATAACAGAAACCTGAAAACACCATCCAACCTGGAACTGAGTGAGTAATGTTTAGTCTGAAACTATATTTTATTTCCAAAAGCCAAGAAGAAAAATACATTACATTAATTTAGCATTCAGTTCTTATAAATTAAGGCTGCCAAGCTTGATACAACTTCAATTAGCACTGACGTGTCAAGCGAGAGGTGTCAAAGCCCTTTAGCCCAACAATGGCAGGAGAGTGGAACAGTCTACTCCAACCAAATGGAGAGACCTTAGAAGCTGCCTCCCGCTGTTCAGAGGTAATTAAATACAGAACCCTGTGTATGTAGAGAATGATAAGACAAGAAATGATCACAAAATGAAAACATCAGCTACCTCATCTTCCACACAAACCAACCCCTGGCATGGCACAGTGCTATATTAACCAGACCATCCCCTGGCATGACACAGTGCCATATTAACCAGACCATCCCCTGGCACAGTGCTATATTAACCAGACCATCAGGATACTAGACAACGAGGATACTAGACAAACTCAGGATACTAGACAACGAGGACTCTGAGTCAGTATTGGTACAGGGCAACCCCAAACAGTTTCAGCTGGACTTTCACCTAATTAAAGAATTAGTCCAGCAGGAGAAGCTCTCCCTTGAGAAAGATACCCCCACCCCGAGCGGGTCAGACCAGACCTCTTCATTATATAACCCCACAGACAAGCAACCCCCAGCAGAAAGTCAACCTCCCAGCACAGAGTACTACTCCCTCATTGAAATGAAGGATAAATTCACCCAGCTGGAGGTAAGACAGGTGGAGCTGGAACAGCAGGTGATTACACTCCAGTCAGCACAGACCCAGACAACAGTCCAGAGCAACAACACCCCCTTAACTTCTTTGGGATAGTGGGTGGTATTTTGACATCCAGATGAAAAGTATGCCCAAAGTAAACTGCCTGCTACTCAGGCCCAGAAGCTAGGATATGCAAAAATTGGTAGATTTGGATAGAATACACTAAAGTTTCTAAAACTGTTAACCTGTTGGGGTTAGGGGGCAGTATTTGCACGGCCGGATAAAAAACATACCCGATTTAATCTGGTTACTACTCCTGCCCAGTAACTAGAATATGCATATAATTATTGGCTTTGGATAGAAAACACCCTAAAGTTTGTAAAACTGTTTGAATGGTGTCTGTGAGTATAACAGAACTCATATGGCAGGCAAAAACCTAAGAAGATTCCTTACAGGAAGTGGCCTGTCTGACAAGTTCTTGTTCTTCTTGACTCTCTTTATTGAAAACTGAGGATCTTTGCTGTAACGTGACACTTCCTACGGCTCCCATAGGCTCTCAGAACCCGGGAAAAAGCTGAATGATGTAATTCCAGCCCTTGGCTGAAAAACATTAGCGCGTTTGGATAGTCGTCTATCAGAGGACCATCAGACTGAGGCTCGTGCACGAGGGGATCCCATGTTTTTATTTTCTCTCTCTTTGAACGTAAACACGCTTTCCCGGTCGGAATATTATCGCTTTTTTACGAGAAAAATTGCATAAAAATTGATTTTAAACAGAGGTTGACATGCTTCGAAGTACGGTAATGGAATATTTAGACATTTTTTGTCACGAAACACGTCGTGCGCGTCACCCTTCTTTACACTTCGGATAGTGTCTTGAACGCACGAACAAAACAGAGGATATTTGAACATAACTATGGATTATTTTGAACCAAACCAACATTTGTTATTGAAGTAGAAGTCCTGAGAGTGCATTCTGATGAAGAACAGCAAAGGTAATAACATTTTTCTTATAGTAAATCTGACTTTGGTGAGGGCTAAACTTGGTGGGTGTCTAAATAGCTAGCCCTGTGATGCCGGGCTATCTACTTAGAATATTGCAAAATGTGCTTTCACCGAAAAGCTATTTTAAAATCGGACATAGCGAGTGCATAGAGGAGTTCTGTATCTATAATTCTTTAAATAATTGTTATGTTTTTTGTGAACGTTTATCGTGAGTAATTTAGTAAATTCCCCGGAAGTTTGCGGGGGGTATGCTAGTTCTGAACGTCACATGCTAATGTAAAAAGCTGTTTTTTGATATAAATATGAACTTGATTGAACAAAACATGCATGTATTGTATAACATAATGTCCTAGGTGTGTCATCTGATGAAGATCATCAAAGGTTAGTGCTGCATTTAGCTGTGGTTTGGGTTTATGTGACATTATATGCTAGCTTGAAAAATGGGTGTCTGATTATTTCTGGCTGGGTACTCTCCTGACATAATCTAATGTTTTGCTTTCGTTGTAAAGCCTTTTTGAAATCGGACAGTGTGGTTAGATTAACGAGAGTCTTGTCTTTAAAATGGTGTAAAATAGTCATATGTTTGAGAAATTGAAGTAATAGCATTTCTAAGGTATTTGAATAACGCGCCACAGGATTCCACTGGCTGTTACGTAGGTGGGACGATTTCGTCCCACCGACCCTAGAGAGGTTAAAATAAAGTCTGAGTAG